>NC_079523.1:1890091-2190091 GCF_003711565.1 Takifugu flavidus | reverse complement strand
TAGAAGGATCAGGAAGTGAAAAAGGTGAATGTCGGGCACCAAACCTGTTGGTTATTGATCTTCTCTGCAGCTTCTCACTATAAATTTAAATGAATTATTTTAATTTTTTGTCTTTACTTGCACACAAATAATGACACGTTATAGCTATTAAGACATTTCATACTGTGAAATTAATAATGTGAAATTCCTTAATTATCGCCATTTTCTTCCCAGCATAAATTAAACTGGTTTATAATTTCCACTATTATTAATTTTGCAGGATTAATGTGTTTGTATCTTTATTTACTCAGCAGTGTTTAAGAGGCGGGATTCCACAGTTCGTATCAAACTGTTATAAACAGCAGAACAAGTTAGATAAACCCAGCACGGCTGTAAGAGAGGATTTATGAGGAGATTTCAATGACTTGTCTGACCAAACCAGCCTCATCTTCTCAGGCAGGTTGTTCTAGAGTTGGACCACCAAACCAGAGCCAGGGGAGATGGCCAGTTCAGGGGTGATGTGATGCTCTGTGACCACATGTTGACCACATGTTGACCACATGTTGACCACATGTTGACCACATGTTGACCACATGTTTCCCACGGTGATGCTCAGAGCAGAGGTTTGAGGAAAAAGTTTCAGACTGAGATGCTGAATTTATGATGGTTGACCACCACGGAGATTAGTAGTAAGACCCTTTCTCTTAACATTCTACATTTACAATTCCCCTTTTCTGGGATTGGCAACAAGCTGGATTTACTATTCAGTCGGTGTGAGAGTGAAGATAAATTCACAGTTTTGTCTCAAAGCCTAACCAAATAATTTTTTCCCCAATTGTAAATCACTCTGTCAGAATAGTCCTGAATCCACTTGTGCTCACAGCAGCTTCCATCTTCTGTGCCCTGTAGAGGAGGCAAAATGAGAGAGAGAGACTAGTTTGGAAGTTTGTTTGACAAAATATCATTTTCACATTCAGTCATAACAGCAACTCAACAGGTTCTTTTTGAAAAAAGTGGAAAAAACCCCCACTGATTATTCAATGCCAGTAAATATGGCTCTTATTTAATGAATGTAATCGTTTGTTGTCTGTTTTAGGGAGGGTCACCATGAACCTCATAAAAAGACATGAGAGTTAACTTGTCAAACTTGACGAGGTCTTTGGTTAATAATCAAGTTTTACATGAACATGTTGCATGTCTGCATCATCTGCATTGTTCTAGCATGTTCATTGAGACATATATGATATGGAAATATCACGCTAGAAAGTACCACACTAATGCAGATATGCCACTATAAGGTTGTTCTCCTCAGCCAGAGGGCTTATCTCCATACCCAGGACAGGAACATGCACCCACCAACCATCACTATTAGCCCCTGTGATTCTTAATCCAGACAGTTTTGGGTCTCCCTTCTCACCCACTCCCCCCCCCATCCCCTTTGGGTATCCATCCCTGCTGCATTGATACCATGTGAGCGACCTGGCCAGACTTGTGAGGAGCATTGATTAAAGCGGGTGACAGATTATTTGCCGTCTCCTTTGTAAACACGGGTGGACAGACTTCAAGCAGAAGTGAAGATCAATGTCAGATGGAGAGTTGGGCCGTTATATCAAGGGGCATCAATCACTGGTGGCTGCCAGTGCTTAATACTTCACACTTTCTGACAGAATCTCAATTTAAACTTCTCCTCAAATTTATTACGCAGATCCTGAGGCGCGCAGCCTCTTAAACAACATTAACATGTCAGCGTTCTGTATTGCAGGCTCAGATAAAACCCTCATTACTTATGTCATCTAACCGCGTAGCAAGAAAAGTAAACGTAACTATCTTTTACAAAAGTCCAGCTCGTCCCCGTAATGCAGATGATGGCGTTTGGTCAGTGTCGGGAGTATTTTGGAATGACCCAACAAATGAGTGACTTTTGGAGGTTGGCAGGAAACTAAAACCACTAGAGGAAACCCACACAGGCGGCTCATCCAACCCCTGGCAGGAATATGGCTGACACTCTAACCTGAGGATGTTTTTCTGCTGTTGCCAAATGCATGCTGCCAAAGAAATGTTCTCAGTGAGTCCAAGATTGACTATGTTCACGCAAGCAAGCATGCTCTCCTTGTGGCACCGACACATAACAAATATGTTTTTCTGTGGCCCTAAAATGTGTAAAGTCTAATCTATCTGATGGAGTACGGGCGTTTCAGGGCAGCAGTCACCATGCAGCACTGCTAGAATGCATCCCATTACAATGACTGAATCAGAGATTCAAATTGGAAATGTAAAAGTCAACAGATTTACATCAGCGGTGTCTCTGTCCTTTCTGCTAACCTGCGAGCTGTTGGGAAGCTTCTGCAGGTTTCCAAACGCAACCGTTTAACATTGCGGGCCAATGTGAAAATGTGCATTTCCATTATTGAATATTTATAGACTTTATTTTGGTCTGCCTGGATGCGGTGCAATTCTTTGAGATGGAAGGCCGCGTAGGTCTTGTGGTTGAAAACATTCCTGCTGCAGCTCGGAGGAGTTGTGATCTAGAGGGGGAAAAAAAACACAAGAAGGTTTGATAACATTTTATGGCTGATAGGATCAGTTAATCTCATCAAATTGTCATTTTTTTAGTTTACAGGGAGAAATCTAGATGCAACATCCAAAACTGCATTTAGTATTTCATCATTTTGTCTGCCGCAAACAAGGCATGTACTGAGTATGAGATGCAGCACCAAGATAGGAGTTTCATGAGCAAGTAAAGAGAATAAGACTGAAACGCTTCCCACAACAAAAATGTAGGAAGCTGCAAAGATCAAACGCGTAGCCCAGAGTGTGCACAGTCCCAATCTGCAGCCATTGAACATCATTTCTCTTCTGAGCCAAAATTGGGAGGATCTGAGGCTGACAACGGTCAGGGTTGCATCGCTGGGTTTGTCTCCTGGTAAAATGGCAGTGGAACCACGGATGAAGCCTCTCCACAGCTTCCGCATAGGTTGGTGTTTGTGAGAGCGTTTCCACTCACGTCCAGCCCCCTCCGAAGACAAAGCTGACGGGACAGATCGGTGTTTAGCCCTTGTGTTGGGTCAGCACATTAGGCTTCTTATTGGAAGGCGGCAGGCTGCCAATCACCCCGTGGAAAGTAGATAGAGAGGACCAGAAAGGTGGTGTTGTTTTTTGCCCCAGAGCTGATAGAGTGGTGAAGGAGCTGTAAGCAGTGAACGCGTGTCTGAGGTCAGGCGTGACAACGGTTGATGGCATCCTAAACCTCCTAAATATTCCAGCTGTAATTATGCATAAATACACCCTGGAGAGCAATATTAGCACAGTTTGCTAACCCACATGTGAAAAATAATAGAAAATCCTATTTGGACCCTAAAATATGATGTATCAATAGCAGAATGAATTGCTAATAAGAGAGTTTAGTGGAGGCCAGTCATGATTTGCTACCTCAGTGGTGTGTGGACCACACCAGCAGAACTCCTTTGATTATCACTGGCATCTTTACCCCTCATTTCTTATTCCAGAAAGTGAGAAACACATCAGCATTTAAATTGAATGCAAGAGTTGTTACCAACCTGCCAACCTCACTCTTCCTTTTTAGCAATGGCTTCTAAATTATTTAATAATAGGAAATGATTCACCTTCAGTTAATGCCTTTAAGACATTAAGCATTTATAGCATGAGTGACCTATCAATATAATCTAAATAGCTGGTTATAGAAGTCACTCAGCTTCTATAGTTCATGGTGTGAAATATTAAAATAGACTTTTCCTTCCAAGGAGCCGTTTCCAAAGTATTGGAACACCCAGTCAGCTTATTGCAGCAGCTCTGCTATTAGTCGACCTGATGAAATTCCATCTTTGAAACAGTAGATTCCAATTTCTGTCCACCTCCCCGTAAATAGCGTTTATTTAATGCATAATTCATTTAATGCATTTAATGCAAGTGATGCAGTAGCCTGAGCTACTTGTGTCCTCTAAGAATTGACACATGCAATCCATTAAATAGTTATGGTGCAATCCTGTCACATACTTATGAATATATTCGGAATGTTATTAGGTAGCAGTCTTTACATATTCCTCTGGATCTGAACTGATCACGTAAGATTGTTTTTCCCGCAGTTTTTTCTGTCATTTAGCTTGTGTAATTAGGCCGTTTTCATTTTCACTTTCATTTGTTTGTTTGTGCACTTAAATGTGTCACATGACATCTTAAGAAGACAGAGAAGAGAGGTTCCTTAAGATGAGAGCTGCATTATTCAGCAGGCAGCATACGGGAATGAGACGAGGGATCATAACCAGCTAAGAAGCTGCTGATCTGAATATTCTCTGATATCTGCTAATAAACAGAAGAAAACATCAGTATGAATGTAGAACATCACGCTGCGCTAAGGGGATTTAAACATCAGCCGTAGCTGCCTGTGCTACAGAGTATTCTCTTGGATAATTTAGAATCATCTGTGGCTGACATGCCTCACCCAGACCTTCCCGTCCTCAATCACCCATCCACTCAGACTGTGGGTCAGCGTGTGATGAGCTGGTGGTTTTATAACTCTTAGGGTGATCTAAATGGTTTCACAAAGATATTACAGACAACAGGAGATTATTTATGCTAGGAAATGGATCTGCAGCCATCTCTGAGGTGAGAGCAGTGCAGGACAACGGCAGGAGGCAGGAGGGATGCTGCCGCGAGGCAGACTGACAACCTCCCTGAGATGCTGACGGGTTTGTGCCAGAAGTTTTTATGGTCATGATATTGCATCTTCTCTCCCAGGATGAGCCCAGGAACTGTAAAAGCTGCAGGTCCAGATCTGCTGGACACTTATTTTCCAGCTCAAAGAAGAAAAACCAGAATAAACTGCACTCTACAGTATATATCCAAGGTATAAGTTCATTTTTTCAGAAGTGTAAATTATACTGTAACAGCGGAGATTTTTATCATGTAAGATTTATTGGTAGAAGACCATTTTAGTGTTTACACACCAATACTCGAGGCCATGGTCTCCTGCTTTTGTGTTAAATGTGATGCTTAATTCACTGCTTCTCTGTAGGGTATTTGATTATGTGGCGCCTGAATGGGTCACTGATTATAGAGAAGAGCCAAGGACGCTCATATTGTTTATTGTGTTGCAGCAGCTCTGGGCCTGTCCTTGGAAACTATTGAATGAAAACGCATAATGCAACAGTATTGCCATGTTGCTTTTTCCCTCTCGTGAGCAGATTTCATTATTTTTTTTCCTTACAACCCAACTGTGTTGTGATTGTTTGGAACAGATTACATCAGTGGAGTGTTTGGTGTCCCAGTGTGAACCCGAGTTGCATTGTTAAGTCGGCTGCATTACGTTGCATAACTGTGTTATCGTTAGACTGCTTTTTCTTTCTACGTTAGCTAACATGTGACACTGAAGAGCGTAAAAATGTTGATATGTGTTCTGCTTTGACTCCTGTCCTGCACATTTTACTGCAAAGCTGAGCTACAGCCAATATTTTAACCCCTAAAAATAATTTTCATTTCATTGAGTTATTAATGGGGGACATTCTATAACGTTAATAAACAATTTTAATTTAATTCTACTGCTCTCGGAAAGAAGGAGCTATCTGAGAGTATCCAGGCAAACCTTATAAGAAATTAAAAGCCTTAAAATAAACTTTTTAAAATAAACAACGGGGAACAAGACAGATTCTGATTTCTCTTCCACTCTGGATTTTGACATTTAACTAATTTAGCAACAAATGGCACACAGCTCAAACAAAAGTGCTGTTATCTGTCTCAAAGACTCCTGACATATTCAGGGTAGCATTAGGGACAGAAAACTCAATGATCAGTCAAGCCATTTGTACAGTTTATTGTCTATATTTTATTCAGACTTGGTGACACTTCAGCTTTGTCATTTTGATTTCAGCCTTGATGGAGGCCAGTAAAAGCCTGAGCGTGCCATCGGTGACCTCTCTTTGAATATGAGAAAGCAGAGTGAAAAACAGTCTGGGTCCAAAGCATCTTCATCTTTTTCTCAGTCATCACTTCCCTTCAAAAATGGATGGAAAACAAATTGGCCTTTAAAGTCAATCTCATCTTCAATTAGATGTTTCTGCAGTGGGGGCTGGGGAGATGAGCCAACCATGTCAGTGTGGAGTGGTATTCTGATGCAGTGCAGAGTTGCTTGTTTTTCACTTCAGAGGATGTGTTGAGGAAACCTCTGCAGCCCGGCCGCTCCGTCCCCGCAGCGCCGCTAAATTAATTGAATGACAGTTTTGGTTATCAGTTAATTACTCATGGCATTCACTCAGACAAACATGGGCTCCTCTTCTGTTTCTCAAACATTTTGTAGTTCACTTTGACATTAAAGCCAATTTATCACAAGATCAACAGATTAGGAATTAAAAGTGAAGACATTACTTCCCCCCTCAGCATAAAATAACAGCTAATGTGTGGCTGACTCTGATGAGCAGGCAGTAAATAACGCAGATGTGTTTTCAGGTCAGCGGAGACTTTCGGGGTGATCTGATGTAAGCGTCCGTGACCCGCGTGCTTGACTCGGCGTGTCTCGGTGTAACCTTGTGCTCAGGGCCTGCTGGCAGGTTGTGCCACAGATGTTGACCCGGGCTACAGCTCAACCATTACCCTCTCTCAGGGTTACTTTACTTTAAAGCCGAGTGGAAAAGTCTCTGCACGCGCTCGCCGCGGCTCAGTAATGTATTGGTGATAATAAAGTGTCTTAATAATAATTATTATAAAAACGGTGCATGCTCAAGAATTTTTTTTAAACTTGACTCTGGTTGCCTTGGTAACAGCAAGAACTATGATATAGTAAAGCAAGCACGATGAATACAACATTTGTTCTCCATCCAGTTCTAGTTGCTACGCTATAGTTGCTTACTAAGACTTGGTCCTAGAATATAGGCGGAGTGCTGATAGCAACTCATCTAACTCATAAAGATAACCTGAGGGATGGAATGACACAAGACCATAGATAAGGAGATGGAGATGTTGTTGACACAGCTGATGCCTCTCTGGGGCTAAAAGTAGCCCTGCACAAACTGCCTTAATGTCCTTTGTGTGCAGCTGTAGCCTGTAAGGAGTCAACATTCAGATCTTAATGAAAGGCAACAGTAACTCCCTGTTGTATTGTCTCTTTACTTCTATCAAATATTCAGATGATCTGCAAGTGGCTGTTACATAATTGATACTTATATTGACTGTTTTTCGTTAGTTCCCAAGAAAAGACGCTGTCCAAACATTTAGTTAGGGTCTTTACACATCTCCCCCTTCTGTTTTTGGTTATTGTGATTGGACCAGTGATACCTCGTCACCAGCTTAGTTGACTGAACATAGATGTTAATGTAGCTTCAGATCGTTTTCCAGTTCAGCATTCTGAATGCTCTGGTGAGTTTTTTAAAAGCTGGTTTCACCCTTTGCACATGATAATTACATGTCACTGTGATGACTTCCACTGCTATTAAAGAGCGCCTCTGCTGGGTTGCACCTGCTGAGAGCTGTGCAGCTTCCCCTGCATGCAGTAATGAAGCTGTTAGCAGATAAGACGTTATAAACTGCTTATTATTCCAAACCAACTGGATCACAAAAGGCAACGGGAGAAACGGAGAGTGAAGGTAGCTGCCTCAAAGCTGCCTGTTTAAGACCTTGCTTCTTTATCTGCAGTCAAGATCATCTGCCACAGTATTTGCTTGTAAAGTGGGACGCTTTGCCCAGTTTGAGTCTTTTCAAAGATTCTGCGAGGAGAAGGCTCCCAGCCTGATGAAGGAACATTCTTAGATCACAGAGGCATTAATTAGTCCAATGGATGAGATTCTTCCTTTCAGAGATCAGTTCTCCTGCGGAGCTGCAGCCTGCCACCCAGAACACCATATGGTGTGGCTTCATGCCACTTTCTCCCATGAGCACCGAGGGAGAAGCTTCGAATTAGCAATGACGGGACCGTCGGTGCTGCTGCAGCCTGTATGGATTACTGCTTTAGTAATGTGTGACGCCATGAACTCTCCTCCTTCTCTGCATCCTGACCCAGAAAATGTGAGCTGACCTGTTGTCAGAATGTGTGCAGAAGGGGATGGTGTGCTTGAATGGAGGTGCTCTGTGTCTGTAGCTGCAGCATGGTAGCCTGACGCATACATGACCAAAGTTCCTCTCTCTCTTTGGACTTCATGCCGTCCATTAGCAACCGCTGGGCACCGTGCTTGCTCGCTGCAGCATCAGGATGCGTTTATCCGGCACAGATCAGCACATGGAATACGGTGAGATCCATGTTGCCTAGATTTGTTGCTGTTAACATTGATGAATAAGCTGAATGTGGTCTTTGCTCTCTGGGTCAGGGGCAACATACATGAGTCACCACCTCTTTCCTACCTTAGAAAGAATGAAGAGTGCCTCAGTATGAACTCTGAACAGCCACCCATCACAGACCAGATTTATACGGATGAATGTCACTCCTAAAGGTGAACGGAAATTGAAAAATAACTTCAAGGTGACTGCTGTACATAGCTGTTGGTTGGAAGCACTTTTCCCCCCCTGTCTGAGATAACTGAAGCATAGTGAAGAGCTCGGTCTATCTGGATTCAGTCCAATGGAGGCCGGATCAAGGACATCAAAAGCTTAGAAAATTACATCTGAACATAACCTGTAAATTAATATTATATATACATATATTAGTTCTCTCTTAACTCTCTTAGCAGACCGAAATGAGGCTCTTATGTAAAGCAGTGGATGTTTTTGTTTTTTCAGAAGCCTGTGCGTTGATGCGTTTTCACTGAAAAGGAAACTAATCTGAGTGTTGCATTATAAGGCTATACTGTAGAAACAAAGCTCATACTGTGTCTGTGCTTACAGCTGGGTCATGTGACAAGACTTGCAATGTCCCAGCTGGAAGTGGTGGATTTCACCTCAGACTTTTATCTCGTTGTGGCTGTTTACACTGCAGCGACGCAGATACGCGTCTCTAATGCAGGTTTGTTTCGATCCTGGCAAATAACTCTGAGCTGTGGGTTAAGTAAAAGCTCATTTAAATGATTCCTACAACGGATGTTTGATTATTCCATCAAATACAAGCTGACACCAGGCATTATCTGCATAAAACACAAGTTTTTCAAGTGCAATAAATCAGACATGAATTATACAACACACATTCGCGCCCCATTTCTGTTGTAGAAAGGAGGTCGGTTACGTATGTTGTCAGCCCGTGTGGATACTTTCATTGTCTGCTTCCATGTAGAGCATAAGGCCGTGCAATTTAAACTCCTGGAATAAATACAATGGAAAAGTCAGGTCAAGAGTGCAGGAGTGAAGGAAAACAGGTGCAGAAAGATGTGACAGCAAAAGGAAAACCTCCAGAACAAACAAACAAACAAACAAAATGACAAAGACATGCAATGTTCTGAGGCAAAAGTAAACAAAAACAGAAGGTTCTGCCTCCAAGGATGTATGCTTGTGTACCTCCTGAATAACGAGCACGAAAGCTTTCATGTGCTTCAATTTGAACTGCGTACTTGTTGTTAAAGCGGCTGTTTCTCAAATAGAGGAGAGATGTTCGTTAGCTTGACTTGATGCCGTTTGTCAGGTGGTAAAACAATAGTTTCTTCTCCTGTGTAACAGCAGCGAGACTGTTCTGCATCTTTCACTGATGCAAATATTGTGAAAAGCCTTTTTTTTTATAGTGCTGACACTCTGAGGCATAAGTCACACACAGTATTAAAACATTCTCATCTCTTTTTATTTGTCAACCATAAGAGTAAAACCTCTTGCAGGTGGCTTCAGGCAATAAAATATCTGGGAGTAACATTATTGAAACTGCACCGACTGGTTTGTTGCTTTTGTCATCAGCAGTTTACCAAAGCCAAACATCAGCTGCTCTTGAGCTTCTCAGGAAACAATTTTCCCGCCCATAGATTACAGTGGTGGGGAATCTAGCGTGGGACGCGCACCCATTGTTCCAGTCTCTCATTAAATGGAGAAGAGCGCATGGTGTCTGCTAGGGTGACGCCACACTGGTGTTTCAGAGTGTGATGGCACCTTTCGACAGGAACGAGGCTAAAGTCTGTGAGATTCATTCCAGTTTGTGCTGTATTATGAGCATCTGAAGAAATACACACTGTGCTCTATTATTTATAAGGCGTGAGGTCTTGCCACAAAATAATTATTCCAATATAAAGAGAGCAATGAGAACAAACAACTGTTTGAGGTCTTTTTTTTTTGGAAGACTTTAATATTTGGAGGCCGAACACTCACAAGAGACAAAAGGAAAATATTTGAAAAAGAGAATGACATGAATGCGCTTGAGGCACGGATCTGTGTGTCTTAATTGTGGCTCCGAGAGTTCGGCATAACTTTGACAACCCGACAAGCCTCGTCTTGCTACCATGTGTTTCCCTGCCCTGGAGGTTCAGCATGATGACTGTACAAATGCCATGTGTTCCCACACCCATGGCCTCATTTTCCGGCTTCCTGCTAACAACTGTTAGTGTGCTTCTTTCTCTGGTTTCGCTTCCCTGGCTTTGCTCATGTGTCACAGTATCATCTGTGAGAGGAGCTGATGTTGGAGGTGCGAGGCGGAGAACGAGAACTTGCATAAATAGTTCCTGTGGTGCACAGCGTCAGGCAGCTTCAGGGAAAGACTCAAGCGTGCGGCGACATCCCGCTTTGTGCAATCATTGCTCTCCATCGCAGCATGAGAAAGGTCAGCTTCCATTACATTTATTTTATAGAAGAACTGCACTGGAGCACTTTGTAATGACCGCGTCTCTGCTAATATGTATCATATAGCAGCAGGGAGACTTTAAGCATGTCAAGAGCTGCTGGATTGGGTTCATATATCTAGTGTTTTGAGACAGGTGAGCGCATGAAGGAAGCAGCAGAGCAGCAGTACGTGACTTTCCTGTCATCCGTCCCCTTTGAGTTCTCATCTGTCAGTGAGCATCGGCAGGGGTTCAGAGTGATGGAGGGTGACAAACCTGGCTCCATTGTTGCCTTTGTCAGTGTAAAAAAAAACCCACACAGCACCTTTAAAAATACGCAGCTTTGTTAGGCTTAAATGTGGCTTTCACCTGTGTTCCAGCCACATTTAAGTGGCTGTGAACACTGTCCTTCAGCCTTCTGTCCTTTTCTCTGAGTGGTGCAGTGAACTGGGGCCTGGACTCCAGACAGTTTCTCATGATTTGGTTATTTTAGATTAAATGGAACATAATAAAATTGGTATCATAATCGATAAAACAATACAAAACAAATCGGTAGCAGCATTTTTTTAACCTTGCTCTTCTTGTGAAAATGCTTTTCGCCTGATTGCTGTGTGCACTGTCTGTGGTAACAGATGAATGTGATTATGACGGCAGAGCCTGAGCCAGTCGTCCAGTGAGACCAGGCTTGTGCTCGGGTCTGATAGTGATGACGGGGCACCATCGGAGCTCAGATTAGGGGCAGCGGCCTCATCTTCCATTTCAGCCTCAGACTCTGCGTTTGCGGCTGTGTGAGGCTGTTTGACGCTCATGCCGTCGCCTCACCTTTGACACTTTTTATCCTTTTATCCTCTTCGATCCTGTTCCCTCTGTCTTCTCTCTCCTCAGTAGTCGGCCTTGCTTCATCTCTGCTCCTTCACTTGTTTCTATATTACTCATTGAGGAGGAAAACAGCGAGGAGAGGAAAATGCTACTCTATGCTGTTACCATAGCAACTGCATCACGGCGACGAGCCAGTGGTGTTTAGCAGACATGCGCGCTTGCTCTCTCCCTCCACTTGCCGCTCTTAGATTGAAGCGCACCTCTGAAAAGAATAAAGAGAAGCTGTAGAGACGAGGCTGACTGTTCTCATTTCATGAACTTTCAAAAGGCACGAGGTGCTTTTCCCTGTGATGAGTCGTTATCACTGATGTCAGATATCAAACATAGATGTTCTCAGAGAACGCTGTACAGACACAACAAAGGAAACCCACGGTGTATTCCTGCAAGGGAAAGCACTTTCTTCCACAGAGGACCAATAACAGTTAGTGGGCTTTTCTGCTGTGGTCCAGGAAATGAATGCTAATGCTTGGCTCTTCTCCCTCGCTCCATGACGATAATTCTACTGATCTCATTATTGGAAATTCATCTAATTATCCCTCTTAATAAGGGACCCCATTCACTGCAAATTAAGTTATATATTCACTTATAAATGCTGCAGGGTCATATAATAAAAGCTGGGCCTGCCTCTGGATGTCTTCCATGTTCTTCTCAGACTGCTGGTCTCACAATTTCCTGTTTAGCACACAGCATGGAGGAGACAGGTACATGTTCACAGATGGCTGTGGATGGGGTGTCAGCTTCTGTTTGACTTGGACACAATGGAGAAAACGCACACCTGGCCGCAGCACACACAGGACAGACGCTCAGAATTTTCAGCGCGGCTAATTCTAGCAGGGAAATGTGATAGCAGGAAGACACGGTGGTGCTGGCTGCTAATTCACCAGCGCCAAATTGTTTTTCTCCGCCAGTCAGAAAGACGTAACGGCGGTTTTGATGTGGGGGGAAAGATGAAATCAGCAACTTGTGTTTCTTGTTGCATCAGATAACCACTGGCTGAATATAAAGGACTTCAAATTTGTCCCCAAGGTGAGCAGATTTATTCTGTTAAATAGTCCCAGTTTATGAGAGCACCTCCGGGGCTGCGTTCCTGCTCCGGTCAGCAGCTCTGGTCCCCCCCACAATCCTTCGCAGCTTTAGGGTTACGCCACTTCCTGCTGGTGGGTAGAGAGACCTCAGGGTCACATAGACAGGATTACACCAGCTCCAGCAGGATTGTCAGGGGAACTATAATGCACAGGCTCTATTTCTGTATGCTGCCTGTATAGATTTAACACATTATAAGCTAGGTCTTCCTTTTATAAAGGGTTATGGAAGAACATGTTTCAGGGTGATAAGCATGATCCGGGGGGAATTGTAGAGTGCTGTTTTATAGAACCATAGAAAAATGGCCTCATTTGTAATTCACTGCTTCCCCTTGACTTTGGAATTAAATGTTGCAGAGAAGAAATGTAAAATCATAAAACCTTCCCCTTAAAACATGTAATTATGATGTTGACCTTTTAACCTCCCAGAACAAACAAATGGATGCATTTGTCATCGAACTACAGTGGCTGTGATAGTTCTGCTTTTTCATTGCCTATTTCCCCCTACGCATTTGTCATTTGATTGTCCTGTTGTGAAACATGCATGCTGTGATACCATGTGATGTAATTTTAAAATCAAATTGATGCACAGGGGTCCCAGAACTAAACCAAATTGTCCTACACACGACTTTGACTGCCCAAGCACCCATGTGTAATCTCGATGTCGGATCTTCATTCCTGTCTCCACAATTCTGAAGAGCTCTTTTCTGTTGGCAGGTTGGTGTTACTTCACTCAAGCAAAGGAAACTCTGAGTGAGAGGTGAAGACAACAAACCAGGAGTCCTCCCAGTCTGCAGGGAGTGGCAACAGGTATGCAGGACTCCACTTCAGACAGCAGGATGGCCAAACAGGTGAGGAGAGCTGTGTTTCACTGATATATCACTAAAGACACAGAGGTGACAGTGAGTAGAGCTCAGGGGCTTTTAGTCTGGAAACAAAGTGCTGCATATGAGGACCTAAATGTCCTTTTGCTACACTATTTCTATTAAGGATTTCGACAAACCTTTACAGAAAGCTGGAATTCCCCGTGGACTTAGTCCCTTTATCTTAAGATTCATAAACTACGTTGCAAGAACATTTCAGCAGTGCTAATGTTGCAGTGGGAGGACAGCAATGTTATAATGTGTGGCCTATAGAGAAGTCTAAACTGCATAAAATCCTTTCTTTTAAACACATTATAGTAAATCCTGCTATGCTTCTTCAGAGCTTGCCAGCTTGTGTGTATTTAGGTTTAGGGAAATGTAAAATTCAGCTTCTTTTTTATGTTTTAAGGACCAGAACGCCAGGCATTTTGAGGAACACAGAGAAACAGATGATACATCCGAGAAGATGTCCCCAAACAAAAACCTCAAATCTCCCCAGAAAGGCTCCAAACGTCTTAAAACAGCCCCCTTCAAAGTGACTCTGCTTGACGCCGCTGTGTTTGAAGGAGAAATTGAGGTATGTAAAGAAAAAAGACCAATTAAATCCATTCCAATTAATTCTTTACTTCCTTTGTTGCTGTTTTCCTCTGTGGGTGGTTCTGTGTATTTTATAGTGTTGTGGAGAATTCATAAAGCAGCTAAACAGAACCAATGTGAGAGCACCATGCTGAGAGGCACCGTTACACACCACTACCATGCACAAAAAAACATGCGTTGTCTCGTCAAGCAAAAAAAGGGCGTCTTCATATTTTGTCCAAAAGGCAAAATACAGGACCTGCCAGAGAAAAGAAAAGAGCAGACGTAAATGCACTTTTTCTTTTTAAATTCTGGTGAAATAGGTCAGGTATTCTTTGAAAAGGAGCTCTCACAATGGAAGATGATTGGAGTTTAAATGACTCGCCTGTGAAGATGGACTGTACAGCCAAATGTGCCTTATCTAACAATTCAATTTGAATCACTGACAATCACTTTAGAGCCGCGGTGCTTCCGTCTACCTAAGATAAGACAATTAAATCTGCCAGCAGTCTGGGTCAGGTGGAGCAGCCTGTCTGTGTTTTCAATCATGGCATGAGCTCTAAAACCTACAGTCAGATGACTTTCAGAAGTCTTACACAGTATGATTGTCATCTGGGAAGAGGAATAATCACTAAGCTCCAGAGGAAGGTGGTCCAGCATCAGGTTCAAACTTCCTATTAATATCAGCTGCCACGTGGAAACCTTTTAATTAACTCCCAGCAGCTTGAAAAATGAGGTAAAAGATCCTAATGTCGTGTTTGGTTGTAAAGCACAAATCCTAATGTTTCTTCTTGGCACTAAAAGTCACAAAATGTCCATTTTGTCCAGTCAGATCCTGCCAAGTCGAAGTCTGTAGTGAGTACCGGTACATTTAGCAAGATGGGGGGGTGAATGTTATTGTATGAGAGGGGTACATTATGAGCACCATCCCAGTCCAGCCTCCTCCAGCACTGTGACAATCAGAATTACCTGCAGGCCTTTAACATTATAATAATAATTCATTTTTTGGTTATGCGACTCTGAATTTTTGCCCCTTTCAGTCATTTCTGGAGAAGAATATTCAAAATGGCAGCTTGTCATTTGGTTATTGTTTAATTGTAGATAAGAGATGTTTTTGGACCTCTGGCTCATTCACTGGCTCGCTCCTGCTTCCTGTCTGTAATTAATGCAATGGAACTTCACGCTTTCCACACCGACGCCTCCGGTGTGTTACCTAGGGGGGGTCGTAATGACAACACTGTGACACGACAGGCCTCTTCCTGGGGGTGGCGCTTCATGCACGCTGCTTAATTAAGTTTCCTGTCATGGATACAGAAATGAGCCTCCCTGTGTTATACATGCTGGAGAGCAGGCTCGCTCTAACTGCTTTCACCCACACTTCCCTTTTACTCACCAGCTTCTTTCTTCTCTCTTATAGGAGGAACTTCTAATTCACGTTGGTCACTTCTCTCTTATACGGGAATTATTCTTTGCAGGATGTCTTTTTATTCAGGTGACAATGGTGGGATAATTATTCTCGTCCTGAACACAGGACAAATAGACCGGATTGACTCAGTCACGGTTCATTACGACTCCACATGCCTCCACTCGTGGCCGTCCAGTTCTGCACGTTTATGGATGGTCACCAGTGGAAGTGGATCCTGCATGATCAATTAATGTGTCACTACTGTAGACCCAACCATGATTGATGGTACAGACGATTTAACATTAAACACGGACCGACTGTAGTTTGCTGGATGGTCCAAAGGAGGTTTTTTTTCTTTTGAGGATCTCCAAACCTTTGAAATACACAGTAGACTGGATGTTTTCAGCTGTTTGTGACTCTATTTTGGTTTACTGCAGCTGGAAAACTATTTTTTTGAAGCCATCAAGCCAGAATCAAGAAATGTTAAATTCATGGTGTTATGCTAAATAGAAAGAAAACAGCAGAAAGGCAGTGATTTAACTGTTTCCATGGCAATGACTTACTCCGTCTCACCATAAAAGAGGCAACGTTGGAAGAAACATTTCCTGCGGATGGATGCTTTTGCATCATTTTTATTCATAAATATATTATTTGTGTGTTCGGGTTGATGTGTCACATCTATTATGTTTGTATTAAAAATGGTTCATTTGCTCTGTGAGATTTGAGTAAACACATTCGCTATGCTCAAACTCTCCTTTTAAACACGTTAACTGCAAACCAGCCGATACTATACACAAGAGTATAACTTTAAATAAGGGCACCAGTATTTTCTGTTTGAATCTGTCTGCCCACGTTCATACTGGATTTCTAAGCGCTACTGTGAACAGCAACACTTCACTTCACCTTTCTGCACTTCACACATACACACTTTTAAAAATAAATCCCACACTTGCTGCAGATGCAGAATAAAAACAAAGACAGGGGACAGAGCAAGTGTCGGCAGTAAATGTTAGTCCCAAACTAACATTTGGGAATATTCATGACATCCAGAGGATGTCTGTGCAGCATCAGTGTTTTTAATGGGTACAATATGTCTTCTCTCTTCTCTCTCCCTTATCTCTTCGCAGCACCTGCTAGGGCTGTAATCAGTGTAAAGTTGATATTTGCCCAGTGTTTACGTGTCACTGACTACCTTAAAAAAAAAACAAAAAAACCAACCCAACCTATCAGAGTTTTATCTGGAATCGCCTCCTTTCACACACATCATGTTGGAGCTCCTGGCTCTCACAAATATCTGAAGAATGTCTGTGTCAGATCACAACTGTTGCACTGCATGTGTGAAAGTATCCAACAGCTGGATACATACCATACCACATTTGCACATAAATATCTCATAGTTAAGATGCTGGACATTGCATATCCATTTTGGTTTTCTTAAATAGTTTACATGCTTTACTGGTCTTTTTTTTTTTTTTAAAGATTGTCCAAAGACGTTTGAGACTAGGAAAATTGCTCCATAAACGTTAATATTCAACTAAATATCTTCCAGTCAGAGAAAGGACAATGTTTTTGAGACATGGACTCAGAAAAGTCCATTTTTTTTTAAAGTGGCTCCGTTATTGTGGGTTAGCTTTGACCACTGTGGTGTCTTTTATCCTGGTTCTTGCAGAAGCACTCTAAAGGACAGACCTTGATGGACATGGTCTGTGAGCATCTCAACCTGCTGGAGAAGGACTACTTTGGCCTGACCTTTGCTGACACTGACACGCAGAAGGTCAGTGACTCGTGTGCCACACCAACCCGTCGGTAGGCTGTGGCGCATCAACACAACGCTCACAGACTAATCTGTATTCTGCTCAGTGGTTGCCTGTGCCGGCTCTGTCGGCGTGGAGTTCACATTAGTCAAGAATAAATGGAAAAAGAAAGGAAATTCATCAATTAAAGGCACATTTATTTGTAGAGATACGCCCCATTTACTCTTTGCTGGATGTGAAATTTAGCTGTCCAAGTGTTTCTCCAAGGCAGCTAATGCAGCTCATGATGCCTACATACCCTGTATGAACTTAAACAGCTAAATCTAGTCTCTCAAGAAAATGATTAATAGGTAAGATATACTGTAAAAGTGTCATGTTATTTTGCATATTCACAACACAGCAACTTAGCATAAGCATTTTAGTTGTATGTTTGTAAAATGTATCAAGTGTTGGAATAAGGGAGGACAGAAACCAAAGATAATACTGGAAACCAAAGCAGCAGCTTTAAGGGCTGGTGCTTTCTGGTGCTTTCTCCATTACTGCTGCTTATACTCCCCCAGTTCACACACTGTCACATCAGTTCTTTCTGTTTTCATTCCATCCGGTCCCATCATTTAAGATTTTGTGAATAGAAACCTAGCTTCGTGATCGAAGGAAATAGATCTGAATATTGAAATAGTCTAATTAATTTCCCCCCTCCGAGTGTTAGTTAAATTCTGCGTTTGATAGATATGTTGCAGCTCACAGATCATTTTGACATGCAAGCCAAAAGGGCTTAAATCAAGTTTCCCCGTGATTTTCATTGCCCTTCCAGGATGTGTGTATCTTCGTGAACCCGTCTGACAGTGGGCTGATGGGCTCCAACATGGAAGCTCTTTGTTAAAGCTGCTCTGCCTTATGTTTTGACTGACGCGAGCCCCCCTCGGGGCGGTTATGAGGCAGCCTTCAGAGCTGCTGCCTTTTGAAAAAGATGACAAGACGATGTCCATTTTAACTTGTGGATCACAGGCCCTTTTATCACCATCAACCTGCGCTTGCTTTTCAAACATGTGGACGTCACTTGGTGCACGTGTTCTGACGGTCTCTTTGGACTGAGCGTTATCACCGTCTCGGCAGACACGATAGCTTAAAGTTAAAATATTTCCCAGTCACTGAGCGTGGGTAAGGCTCTAGCTGGGATTTAAATGAGAGGCTTATCACAGACGAGCCGGAATCTTCCAGATGGGGTCTTTGCGGATTGTTCCACATGGAAATTCGATGCCCTTTTCTTTGTCTCAGCTGGAGTGATTGAAATAATCGAGGGTGAAGGTTACTGTGAAGAGTGGCCAAACGGAGCTGCATTCAAGACCATTGAAACAAAGAATCCAAAATGCTGCTCTGATGTCATCTTTTGATTAAGTTGCTCTAAATGGCTGGTGAGCTGCTCATGAGCCCCCCCCCCTCCCCGCTAAATGACTAAATGATGTTATTTTATGAATTACTTTTCTTTCATAATATGTTTTAAATGTACAATTATGAAAACGGTTACACAAAATGATTACACAGACTCACAGTTGTGTCAGTAGTAGCAGCATGAAAGTGAATTTTTCTTTAATCCCCATTAGAACAAAGGTGAAGATGCAGAGCAGCCTCGCTAATGTAATTAAATACACGTTGTCCTCACTTAACACAGATAGATTTATGGGTTAAAGAATAGGTGCAGCTCATTAAATTGTTTAGCACCCTGAATAAATGCTGCAGGAAGATGCATGAAGGCACAATACGGATCACTGTAGGATGCTTGTTTTCAGCCTTTAATGCTCCTGATGCTGCGTTGACGGATGTGATACCAGCATTAATTAGCAGCCGTGTGTGGTATCCAGGTCAGTGGTGATCACCTTCTGCCCTCTGAATTACAGGCAGCACAGAAAAATGTTGCATCCACCTGTTGTTTGTGTGCAGGTGAAAACATTAAATACCAACTTTGACAGACTTCCAGCCTTTTAAAATACCACTGTTTGTTCAAGTACAGTTTTAAATTTTAAAATAAATTGAGGATTGCATGTGCATTTTTGACTTACATCCCAGTTATAAGGAAGTGCGGTCACTTGTTCCAACAGTTGCATGGTTTATATACCAGCTTAGCTGAATAAATTACTTGTGCTTATCTATTCCACAGTGCAGATCAGGTGTGATAAACTCAACAAATAGCGCTGCTCTTTGCAGGAAGCAGCACAGTAGGTGGGCATTATGGGCGAGGAAGTCTTAACAGTGGGTTGTATGAAGATGAGGAAGGATTTGCCCTTCATTTCTCCGCCCATCGCCTTCTGCGTGTAGCTGGCCTCTGAGCGGCTCCAGGCTTGTGTTACGGCTGAAGCCATGTTTACCACGGGAAGCAGAGACGGCTGCCCTTTTGATGAAGCTGTTTACAGCAGCCGACACCGCTGGGATGTGATTAGATCAGAAACGTAGGTAACTGGCTGCCAAAATTTGCAACACAATGAAGAAGCAGATGGTTGAATTAAATCTGCTCTCCGAGCGTGCAAAGGGCTCAGCAGGCACGAGCTCACTTTCTCTATGGAACCATATGGGAAAGCTTTCATTAGGAACACTCATGGCAATTAGAGCAAAATGTGACATGGAGCTATGCATTAGCAATGTTTCCAGTCTGCCCAGTGTGATTCCTGCCTTCTGTCTTTTAGAACTGGTTGGACCCCTCCAAGGAGATAAAGAAGCAGCTGCGCAGTGAGTTTTGTTTGCAAGCTGAGATTACAACTGTTGAAATGTTTAATAATTATGGGAATAAAACCTGTGCTGACTTATGTAACGTTCTGCATTGCTCACGTTTGTGCGCTTTTTGGCGAAACGTGTGTTTTATTTCTCCGCAGACTCTCTTTGGCACTTTGCGTTTGCTGTCAAATTCTACCCCCCTGACCCCTCCCAGCTCACTGAAGACATCACCAGGTATGTAAAACCGTGACCACATGCGCTCTTCACTCTAGATAATTCTTATTTCTTCAAAGGAACCTTTTTTATATCGCGCCCTAAAAGCGCTCCGCTTGTTCTAAAGACAAAAATATTGTAACAATTAATGTAGTATATTTGCAACATTGTCAAAGCAAACCCAAATCCCTCTCCATTTTGGGGATTAAACTCTGAGCGCAGCTAACTGCCATGGATTAACGGAGATAACACTTGTTGCAGCTCGCCTTGGATCAGGCTCGTTTGCCTCTGCTTTTTCTATCTCGTCTTCCAGATACTACCTGTGTCTGCAGCTGCGGGACGACATCCTGTCAGGGCGCCTACCGTGCTCCTTCGTCACGCACGCTCTCCTGGGCTCCTACACCGTCCAAGCCGAACTCGGGGATTACGACCACGACGACCACGGCGTCGACTACGTCGGCGATTTCCGCTTCGCCCCCAATCAGACGCGAGAGTTAGAGGAGAGGGTGATGGAGCTTCATCGAAACTACAAGTACCAGACATTAGAATCTGTTTTCAGTCTGTTCACGAATCATGTTTTTATCACACCCTTTCCTCATTAATTATTGTCAGTCAATGAGGTTCTCTTTGTGGCGATCCACGATACTTGATAAATCCTCCATATTTCAATGCCATCTGTTTGGTTTTATCACACTCGGATTTGGCATTTCTTTTTGGCGCACGAGGCTGAGAACGGAAGAATGAAACTGTCCAAGATCACGGACTGATTGTTTAACAGCCCTGTACTGGAGGATAAGGGAGATGGATGTTGCTCTGCCCACAGGGGGATGACTCCAGCAGAGGCTGAAATTAACTTTTTGGAGAATGCAAAGAAACTGTCCATGTATGGAGTTGACCTCCATCACGCTAAGGTCTGGCTGTGTGTTTTACAGTACGCAAGTGTAGTGTTCAAGTAGGCTCTTTACTAACTGATGCCTAACTGTCCTGCTGCAGGATTCAGAAGGGATCGAAATAATGCTGGGTGTCTGTGCCAACGGCCTTCTGATTTACCGGGACAGGCTGAGGATCAACCGCTTTGCTTGGCCGAAGATCCTCAAAATCTCCTATAAGAGGAGCAACTTCTACATCAAGATAAGACCCGGGGAGGTCAGTTAGCAACGTTTAAGCCATGGGCTCTTGCTGATTTCTGCTTAAAACATCTGTCTGTGTAGTTGCAATCGTCACCTCATTTTCTGGAAGAAGTTTACCAAAACATGTCAGTGACCACAGAGACTTTGGACTGTAGCTACAGCAACAGCAAACGTTCTCACTGGTAACATTTAAGATCTGACAGCTGTGTTGGGCTTTAATATGTCTAATTTTGCACCTCTGCATGGAAGAAAGCCAACTTTAGCAATGCAAAGCCACATTTGCTTGTTGCGCTGCACAGTTTATTCTCCAGGCTGAGCCTCAGCATGTTAGGCTGCCTCAGTCAGGGCCGCTCAAGTGACACAAAGTGAGCCTGTGGTTGAGACAAATAAAGAACCCCTTCAGCAGAACTCTGCAGCTGCAGCCACAGCCAGATGGATACGGAGTGTAAATATAGAGCCATGTAATAACTCCCCTCCCTCTTACCACCAATATCTAAATATTTACAACATCCTTCTTTCCCCTTGATTTGCCCGTTTAATTTCAGTTAGCAAAAGCTTTTTGGAATTATTATCGCCTCTGCCACTAATTCTGTATTTCCTAATGTTTCCCGTACATCTCTTTTCCTTCTCTCCCCTCCAGTACGAGCAGTTTGAAAGCACCATTGGTTTTAAGCTTTCTAACCACCGAGCTGCCAAGAGGCTGTGGAAAGTCTGCATTGAGCATCACACCTTTTTCCGGTAAAACTCGATCCGTTCTACCCACAAGCGCTCCTGCATCAGCTAATGTGACATGCTTGTTTTGTTCTATTGTCAGCACTTCTCTGGTGAGTTTGTTTGTGAATCAAAGGAGGGTAGTGATTATAAACTGCTTTCACATCGACAGGCTGGTGTGTCCAGAGCCTCCTCCTAAGGGCTTCTTAGTGATGGGCTCAAAGTTTCGATACAGTGGAAGAACACAGGCCCAAACGAGACAGGCAAGCGCCCTCATAGACCGTCCTGCTCCGCTTTTTGAGCGTTCCACTAGCAAGAGATACCTGCTGTCCAGGAGCCTGGATGGAGGTGAGAGCCAGGGAATGCGTGGGGTATTAATATTGTGGTGGGACAGCATAAGGGCAGGAATTCTGTCAGGACCTGGTTGTCATGACGTCTCTCGGGGCTCGTGTAAGTTGTTAATTCTTGTTACCCACAGAGTTCTCACCACCAGTATCGTCCATGTGTGAGAACCATGACGGTCTTTCCCACCGCAGCATCAGTGAACAACGCCGCCTCCGCAGCCCCTCTGTGGATGAGCAAGAAACAGAACTGGAGCCAAGTTTGGAGCAGGATGAGGAGGAAAACGAGGATCACGGCCCAAAGCTGCAGAACAACAGCGGCAACGATGGCGCCGTCTCCCCAAGCAGAAAAAAAGAGATCATGGTAGATCATGAAGTTTTTTTTTTTTTTAAAAAGATTCAATCAGCAGGAGTAAAAAAAAAATCTCTTCCTTCAACTATGTTCAATGCAACTTAATTAACAACTTAATTAACAAATGGCGTTAGCATGTAACTTGTCTCCTTCGCTCAAACTTCTGCGGTCATGCAGCTTAGCCCTCTGGCTGATTTTCTGGTTTAACCCTTTGTTATCCATGAGAAATGCATTATTTGCATGCTCGACCTCTGTTTTAACACGTTTCTCTTTTCTTGAACCCGCCGACGTTAAGGAGGAGGCTGGGTCTCCAGCTGACAGTAAACAGGAGGTATTTTGGTGTCGGCTGATTTGGTCTCTAACTTCATCTATCTGATGTTTTTTTTGTAAAATGTATTTTTTTCTTTCAGCTGTACTCGCTGCATTTCATTGCATCTGCATGACATACCGGTACCTTAGGCAAACAAACCCTTTTCTGGAGGAAAATAACCTCCATTGTACCAGACAGTTGCGTCATAGTTAAGCAACGCCGTAAAAAATTGATGACCGACTTGTTAAGTTTTCTGTAGATATTTTATCAGCTACTCTCAAGGTGCGCCACCACCGGGTCTTTTCTACTGTGATTTTATGTAAAAACAGACCCTGCACCTGATTATTTGACAGTATATAGCAGTATTACATAACTCCATGTGATGCTTTTCGTATAAGACCTCACATGTAGTCAACGTGCTACTCCGCAGCAGTTTTTGAACGCTGCCTTGACAACCGATTGCCAGGCTGTGTGCATCCTGTATGCATTAACTCAAGAGAGTAGAGTTGAAGAAAGACAAGTACAGAATAAATCATCTCATCTGCATTTGTATGGTGTGTGAATCTGGTTCTCGTTCTCAGTGGTTCTGAGGATCCAGGCTGTTGTTCCATCTGCTTGTTTACCCTCTCACCACTCTATCTTCCTCCGTCTTTTCTCTGCATGGAACTGTGATGCTGCACTTGTTCACCTCTGACCTCTGCCGTGCTCACTCACTCTCCTGTCCTAACTCAGCTGTCTCAGTCGGAGCAGGAGACCACTCCTCGACACAAACAGGAGGTACTAATATCTGTCCTCACTCCTACTGCTTTCTCCTTCTTTTTTGGCCTGCTCTCACCATCCTTTCTAATTTATTCATTTGGGATGTTTTTCAAATTGACAGCTTAGAGTACTGTTGGTCGAAATGGGCCCTTCTTTGATCTTTAAGTTCTAAAACTACGTGTTTTTCACCACTTTGACTGCACAGAAGTTTAAATAGGAACATTTCATTCTGATTTGTTATTACAGTTGAATATGCAAATAAAATGTTTTAAAAGCACTACTTTTCAAAATTTAATGTCCAGAAAATGCCGATCTGTGTCAACCTGCGGGGCAGTTGGACATTAAAAAACCTTCTTTATTCTACTTTATGGGTTTTATTTAATTTCACCCTGCCGACTATGAGTCGTAGAGAAGACGTTGACACATTTAGCTCTTTGTCTTCTTTGAAATCTTCTGGTAAGGACAAGTCAGAACAGATTACGGAGTGTCCCCTTTTTGTGCTATTTTGTGCAGTCTAATGGTGGAGTGTAGTAGTGCAGGTGAGCAGCAGTAGGGGGTTAAAAAAGAACCCCAAAAATCTACTTTAAACAGCTCAGATAAGCAACCGGCTCTACAGACCCTGAACCTGTTTACAGATTTAACTGTTTGTAATGCACACATTTTCATATCTCTCTCCCCCTCCTCTAGTTTCTGGATAAGTCAAAGGATGTGTTGCTGAAGCACCAGGCCAGCATCAACGAGCTGAAGAGAACCCTGAGGGAACCCAGCACCAAACTGATGAACCGGGAGAAGCGTCTGTCAGCCACCTCCCCGACCGGCACACCGGAGAAGAAGGCTGTGAGTACGGGTGTAGGTTAGCGGGAGTCAGGGGAGCTGTGGGCTTTAGGGTCCACACTGGACAGTGAAATGGCCTTCAGTACTTGACACTCCAATGATAGTCCCTTCGGACGACTGTCATGTTGAATTCAGATTTTTTTTTTTTTGAAAATCTGGACACGTTCTGTCACACAGACCGACTTGTTTTTGTGTTTGTGTTTCTTTTCGTGTTGAAATAATTGTAGCCTGCAACCTGTCACCATGGAAAAACATGCACGAAGGCAATTAGGGAAGGTCGTTACTGATGAAATTTCCCCCCACAGGCAGGTCAGACAGGGGGTGTGTGATGACGGCTGCTCACTCTAACGTGCATAAAACGTAGCCATTTATTTCTAAGATGCGCATAATGAAGGTCGTTTCTCCGGTGAACTAGAATAATTCTCAACACCTGTAAGTGGTGCTTCAGATGACAAGGCGAAACATCTTCAGGAGATCCGGTTCAAGATTTGAGATTCACACTGAGGCGCTAAAGCAATAATTATCAATGATCACTTTTATTGCTTTACAGTTAGTGTTTCATTTTCAAAGGCTGCAGATGGTTTTTGGTCACACTTTGGTAATTAGGGTTTTGGAGATGGAGTAGTGGGACTGAAGCGTTAAGATAGGATGATCCTGATCTTGTTAGAGCCTAAAATGTCTCTCACATCACAACTGATCTCAGGGATAATCACATTTGAGATTATCCACAGATATTCAATGATAATATGACTGCAGATTAGAGACTGGGATGTCTGGATCCTTTTGACTGTTTAGAAAGGGATTCAGTTGAACCCAAGTCTATGATTAGGGTGTCAAAAAAACCTCATTTGCATTGCAAATATCTCCTGAATAAGGTATGCAAATGAGCTGGGCGTCAGGTGGAAGGGAGTGCAGAAGAGGTTGTCTTGTATAATTTAGGCTCGGCTCCGCCTTCTTTTCCACCTGCATTTCATAACTTGTTGCACTTCACAATTTGGGTCTTGAGCTTAAACAGCTGTTCTTCTCCTTCCTGTGGAGCAGCCGGCGGGCGGAGCAGGAGGAAAGGACCCTGTTAACAGCCTGTCTGTTGAGGGTTTCATCCAGAAGACTCTGGTTACTTCACCTGAGGTTGTTGTTGTTCTTTCATGAGGAAAACGTAGTGTTGATGTTGCGGTATGCATGGCCTGTCATGTTTATTTCCAAGTTTATTTCAATGTTCAAATAGAGTAATTAAGAGTTTACTCACAGGAAGACGAAAAATACCTGTGAATAAATTGTGATTTTTCTTTTTAACTGTCACATGAGGTATATTTCTTTATTTACAATGCCACTACCGTATCATTGTATCCTGCTTCCTTTCACAGAACACCACCCATCACCTTTCAGCATGCAACTAATTGTAAATGCATGTTCTCGGTATTTCAGTGTGTGTCACTCGTGTCTGTGATTGACCTGCTTTCGTGAATTTGGTTATTTGCAGGAGCTGTTTTTGGTCTGTCTAATTGTGTTTAATCTATACCAACATGTAGGGCTCTGAGGAGTGGGTATTGATTGAAAAACAAGAAAGTTATCAGAAGGACCATGACTGGAGGTCAGAAGAAAAGAACAAACTTTTCACATCTGACTCCTCCTGGGAGAAAAAGGAATTGGAAAAAGAGAGAGAAATTGCCAAGATGATACATAAAGAGGTAACGGGACATGACAAGAGAGAAATGAAAAGCCATAGTGATGAATTTCCTTCAACAAATCTGTCCAGAGAGGCAGATGTGTGCTCTGCGGCCGGCCTAGCCAACAAAAGTCGTTTTGTGGTTCAATTAACTGAAAACGAAGACTCGTCTCAAGACAAATTTCAAAATAAACCATGTGAAGCCTTAGAATCTGTGGCCCTGGGCTCACTCCTGATGAAGGGACCAACAGCTTCTAAACCAAGAAAAAAAAGGAGACCCCAGAGCTTAAACCTGGGGCTGCCCCCTGAGCTCAGCTACCAGAAAGGAGACAGTGATTCTGGAGAAGAAAACGAGAGCTCGGCTTCCGGCTCCAGTCCAGATGAAAATATAGCAGCTACAGGAAATCATTTTCAGTCATCTGGCGTGGCGTTGATTAAAGATGAGCACGGATCAGAAGAAAATCAGGCCTGCCGGATCCGTAAAGGCAGCAAACAGGAGGATTTATCATCAGGGGAAGGCAGACATGCCTCCGCTCCAAGAATGGAGCAGGTGAAGAGGAAAGAAAGCCACACGGAGTCAGCAGATATTGAGTTAGGTTCAGTGAACGGACCTGGAAAAACCATCCACGAGAGTTCCTCGGCAGGCGTTAAAGGGGAGAGTGCGGTGAGAGTGAGAGGGAAGGGCCTTATTGACAACAAAGAGCTAGCCGAGGTAAAACTGCGACAGGTCAGGACACACGAGAGGAGGATCAGCAGTTCAGGGGGGGAGGATATGGAGGGTTTCATGGGAGACAGAGTTCAGAAGACTTCCCTCCACCGGCTGTCAGGCAGCAGCTACCAGTCAGAAATCACCAGGATCGTTCCTCTCAAGCCGGAACGATCAAAGAGCGTGGCGTGTAAGGAAGAGGACAGGACAGGACCCGATGAGCCCGCTCGGGCCCTTAGGAGAGAGTACCGCTGGTCGGTGGGCTCTCCAGAGGGACATTCGGAGCTCAACTGGGCTGATGTCTCCTCCTTCCACCCAGGGTTTGCAGCAGACGTGGAGGGTGTCGCTAAACACGAACTACAGGACGATAGCTATCAAAGCAGTAGAGGGTCTACAGAGAGTCAGTGGTTTAGTTCAAAGGGTTCTTGTCTTCCCAAAATGGCTCCCCCCGCTCCACCAGTGAAAACACAGAAGGCCCGGGAGTCTGGACTAATACTGCGGAACAGCCGAAATGCCGGCAGGGACCCAAGTCTGGAGGCTGCCAAGAAACGACACTCGGTAACTGCTCGGCTTCTGCTATTCAGTCATTGGAAAATAAAGCATCGCATGAGCTTCAGACAAACTCGCACGCCATTTTCTTTTTTGTCTGTGTTTTCAGTGATTTGAAAACACTCATCCATCATACCTGTTTGAATAGGCAGAGCCATACTTTTGCTCCTCTTTTTGGCCAAAACATTCATTTCAAAGTCTGGACACTTTTCCAGAAGGCAAAGCTACACAGCTCATCACTCATAAACACAAGAAACCTTTGGTTGTCTTGTCTTCCCCCCTTTTTGAATTCATGAGGCCCAAATTCTCTTTCAGCAGTTGCCTCTGTGAGAAGGTGAGAAGGCAAAAGTAAGACCTTCGAGTCATCACAATTTGGATGCCTTTTGGAGTTCTCCCTGCCATTTTCCCCCTGGAAGTACAGAACAAACAATAGCAAACAATAAGCTGAAATGATGTTGTTTATACATCATTTATCTTGGAACAATAGTCAGGAATAAAATCTTGGTATAACTCAGAACCTATATGAGGCTGACCTTCAGCATCAAAATTCAAAAACTGTCCTTTTCACCCTGCAGAACTGTGGCACTCAGAAATCAGAGGCGTCATTTCCACGCCTGAATAGAAAGCTAACACGTTGCCTTTCCAGGCAGCGAGCAGTCAGACACCACAGCTCAGTGTCTGACACTCAGATTTGCAGCTGTCATTTCACCTTTGGTATCATTAGGAGCTTGCTCGCATTTTGGCACCGGAACGAAAAGGAACTTGAAGTAAACAGATGCGGCAGCTTTGATCATTTCCCACCTTTTCATCTGACTGGAGCTCTTGCATTGGATTAAACAGGTACGAGGAGAGGTGTCGCGCTGCGCACAAAATCACAGAAAGATCAGATTGAAACTGGAGAGCGAATATTTACTTCTCCTGCCATTTGGATGGCCTCATTTATTCAGCCTTTTTGCAAGGCTTTTACTGCCGTCACATCCCTTTTTATTAGACATTTATTGTTGGGCAATGTTTCAATATTCCCTTGTTGCAACACTTTCCGAGTTGATCAGTAAACAGCTGATATGCTGCAACACTTGACCTGCATGAATGTCTTCGAGCCTCTGTCGGTTCTAACAGAGACTCTGACCTTCTGTGGCGTCGACTCACCTCTTTGGTGCCCTCTGACCTGAATGGTTCTCTGCGCCGCTGCCGTGAGATACTTAATAGATATTTGTGCCTGAATCTCTTTGGATCTGACTGGATCTGCACAGTCTCAGTGGCCCTCCGCTGGCTCGGAGGTCAATTCACATGCACCTGACTCCAAAAATACAGAATTCTACTTGAAAGCTCTTTCTGTGTGATTTTTCTTCTCTCGACTGCAGATTTTCCAGCTCCAGTCAGGCTTTGCCTGCCGAACTTGTGTATGTGTGTTTGTGTGTGCGTAGGGTGTGGACCTGCTCGCCACCTCTGCCTGTGCTAACCTACAGGTGCTCTCTGTTTCTTCCTCTGCTTTCCCCTCCCCACAGGAGCCTGTCTCTACTCCTGCCATTTATGAGGAGCCCTTTGCTGATTTGAAGGTTAATTTGTTGTATTTAAACTGATGACGCTTTGCTCATCTTGTCCTCCCCAGTCTGCATAAACCACAAGCATGCTAACAAACTCTGACAGTTTCTCCTCGTGCATAAATATTATCCGTGACGTCAGTGCCCGCTTCATTTGTAATGATCCGAGTCCACCAGTGTGTGTGTTGCAGCTCCTGCATCTATGTCCTCAGTACCATGTATGTGTCAGTGAGGTGAACGTGTCATCCGGCCGCCCCCGGGGCCACCGCAATGCTGACATTTTCACGCCTTTAAACAGATATTACCACTTCTGACCTTTTTCAATTTGCACGTCAGTTTAGACAAGTTTGAAAGTGCAGCCGGCTCAGTTCAGCCCGATATACTTAAACACTTTTAGGAGTGGCAGAATCCACTGCAATAAAAGAGTGCCACCCACTGATGTAGCCTGGGCCCTACACTTAGTCACCAGTATAATTCAATACTTATTCTCTATTCAGGGGAGAAAACACTTTCCATGATAATAATAATAATAATAATAATAATAATAATCATAATCATAATCATAATAATAATAATAATAATAATAATAATAATAATAATAATAATAATATAGAGATTCCTGCAAACATCAGGGTTATGTTCCATCCCACTCCATGCCGTTCCCTACCTATATCCCTTCAACACATACCCCTGAGTGGTGATCCCATGTCTGTACCTGCCCTAGAGGGAACTTGGAGACAGGCGTCCCCAGCCCAATATAACCTCAGAGGAGGAGCTGGAGCGCGACACGCTGGCCTGCATGAAGGAAACTCACCTGGGCATCGAGCGCAAGTGTTCCAGCATGACTGTCAGCTCCACCTCCAGTTTGGAGGCAGAAGTGGATTTTACAGTCATCATGGACCTTCACTCTGGCGTAGAGGACTTGTCGAAGGGACCGTCAGAGCTGGGAGAGAGAGCGCGCCAGCCCGAGGTCGGCCGGGAGGACTTTGAGGAAACATCTCGATTCTACTCGGCACGTTTAATGGGTTCTCGAGACAAGTCTCCCGTAGATGGAGAGAAAGCTCCTGAGGAAGGAGCGCACCATGAGGTAGACAAAGGGATATTTTCTTCCTCATCATCCCATGGATTCACCCTCCCTGGCTGGACTTGTTGCCACATTATTATGTAGCCGTTCCTTTTCCTTTTCCTTTTGTTGTTTTTCCATCATTAAATTTGGTCAAATTTCAGTTCTTTAATTCTGCCTGAAACCTTCATGTTTTTTCTTTCTTTAATGGATTCATTCATGAGACATTTATACCTTTTATTTTCATCTGTTGTTTTAGTTCCTTACAATTATCTGCTGCTGCACATTTGTTTGCATGTAACTGTCCATTTAAATATTCCATTACACAGTTTTCCAGCAATAAAATCGGGAGCAATGCTCATTTTCTCCCAGTCTTCAGAGGTCCTGCAGTCAAGAAATTGACTATTTTTTATTGTTTGTGTGTCCCACAGCCTCCTGTGGCAAAGAAAGACTCCAGTGCTGTGAATGTGGCCCATATGCTGAAGAGGACCGACTCAAAGTCCGAGACGCATACAAATGGATCGGAGCTGCATTCCAACATCATGAATGTCTCCCTCCAGGTAATAATTATAATAAAATATGGAACATATGTATATGGAACATTTTCTAATAAATAGATAGGCGATACCCTTGAGCAAGGCACCAAACCATAGGACTCTGCCATGACCTGGCTACTCATTCGGGGATGTATCCTGGATGTAATGGCCCCGCACCCTCCCTGTGACCCCAAAAGTGATCTAGAAGTCAAAGGGGGAAGACATTTTACCGCTTCAGAGATGTAAAGACATATTGCCCAGACAGGGCTGCCATATTAGCATCATTAAGGGGAGATTAAAGTATTAACAGTATTTCAAGGGGAGTGATGAAAACAGGTGGGAACTCTGCTGGCTGAGCCTCAAGTGCCTGATTAAGATGTAAGTGTTGCAGAGCTCTTTTGCCAGCTAATGCTTTGGATGAACTTAGGCACTGACGCAGAAAGGATGCTTTTGAAGTGCCAGACTTCTGTTAAATAGAATTTATTGTGTGCCTGTGAGGGCAGCAAACGGATGATTACGTCACTCAATAACAGATCAATGAGACCATTAAGCCAGCAGGGGGCGGTATTCTACACAGTTGGAGTTTCACTCTGTTGAATTCACCAATGCACCCTGAAATTCATTCACTGTACATATAAACTGATGAGAACGGTGCCCATTACCCTTATAATCAGTAATATCTATTTTTTACATTTGTATGCCATTTCAACTATATGTAAATTCCAACATCTTAACAATATTTGTGGGATTTCCACAGTTAACTAGTGTCAGGATCTATGCTTTATGTGTTAAAATAAATAAATACATACCTACATGTGAAATAAGTTGGATTCTCAAGTTTCTGTCCCTCTTTCAGAACTATGAAATTGTCAATCCACGAGAGATTCCGGCGGCCCTGAAACAAAATGGCTCACCTGTATGTATGCAGGGCGACACGTGCATAAACTAAATGTTACACAGATGAGCCAGTGTAAGGTGTGTACTTATGTGTGTATGTGACCTCCCCTCTAATGAATGGGCTGCAGGTCAAGGCTGGTATCCAGGAGAAGGATCCCGTCATGTCCCCGCTGACCATCACCGCTGACAACGTCACCTCAGCTACCACAACACAAGTTACCAAGGTAACACTTCAGATGATGCCATCAGATATACGACTCATACATATTTGGTTTTACCGGGATTGGGATTCTCACATGTAACACTTGATATAACAATTAAAAGCATTCAAGTGGATGCAGATGGTGTGAACAACATCCTGTCCTGATTTAGAAGGCAATAAAAACAGTCTCTCCTCTTTAAATGTCTTTATTGTGGGTAGAACATGAAGACATTCAGTCTTTCTCCCGCTCTTAACTGTAAATATGCCCTCAGATTATAATGTTTTCAACAAAATATGCAACAGATGTGAAACATTAACAACAGAAATCAGTCCTTTCTGCATTCATCCTACTCACAATGGTGATGATTTTAATGGAATCGTTTTTCATTTTGTTAATTTTGGTTTTATTCATTTCTTAGACTGTGAAAGGAGGCTACTCGGAGACTCGGATTGAGAAGAGGATCATCATCACGGGGGATGATGACGTGGACCAGCATCAGGTGAGAAACATGAGGTGTGACAGGAATAGGAACGTTGTGTGAACGTTGACACTGTGGCCCCTGTAGGCCCTTGCTATGGCGATACAAGAGGCCAAGCAGCAACACCCCGACATGTTGGTGACAAAAGCAGTGGTTATCAGGGAAACGGAGTCTCCAACGGAGGAGCTTCCGCACAGAGCACAGGTAGGCTCGGCCTCAAACCGCTGCCCTTATCGGAAATAAACACAGCAGGCCTTTACATCTAAACGTGCCTGCGCTCGCGCGATAACGCCAATGACCTCTCTGTGTGATTGCAGTCATGATTGGTCGTGGTGGCTCTTGACTTTAGGGGAGAGGATCCTCCGTCTGTGTGACCCTCCCTGCAGTGCTCCATCAGCTGGACAGGAGGACTCTCTAGCCTGCCTTCTCGATTTAGAGACTTGTTCCATGAAGCAGTAGCCACTTCTGCCCCTTTTTTCAAAGCAACTGTATATCAGACTCCTGTCCTGGACCTTCCCAGCCCTCCACCTACTAGTGGAACAGGAAATCTCATTTTTTTGGATTATTTACCTCAAGCTCTATTCAAGCAGAGTGATGCGTGATAGAAAGGAAAGCTGGTCACATCAGTCACTATTTAATTTCGCCTCTGTAAGAGGAAATTTGTTTTGCAGCGATTTATGACATTTTCGCCTGACTTGGAGCCCGAGGACCACGCGTATCCAAACACCGGCCCTGTGCGACTGTCACGCCTGCAGTGGATAAACAGGACAGGAAAGCAGGTTTGCATGTGGTGATAGCAGGGCTGAGGTGAGGAGACTGATGCCGTGTGGTTTTCTGGCTGTGACTCCTTCAGTATAATCGACAGCTGTCTTAATAGCTTTTTACATTTTTATCTATAGAGGGTTTAATTTATGTCCAGTGTTCGCTTGTTTATGAAGTATGTATAATATCCAACAATTATGATCTGCATGACTTAATTGCAAAATAGCTGAGGGAATGAAAAAAAATCTACATTTTAAACAGTATATTACTTTCACCGAGATGATGGGCCAGAGCGCATTTGGAGAATGCTGTCACAGTGAATGTGGATCCAGATGTGCAACACTCCAGCGAACAGCTGGAACTGTTCTTTCTGTTTCCTGTCTCCACCGTAGAAACTGTCCTAGTCCCACTGTCTCTGCTCATTGTTACCAGTGTCATCTCACCACCTACAGCACATTAAGGAAAAAAGGTTTTAGGAATATTTTAAATTGTAATAAGGCTATATCTAAACTATCACTAGAAATGTGATGTTTCATTTTATTTGCTATCTTTCCCCCCCTTCTATTTTAAGATGGATTTTTTTGGACATTTCAGTTGTGCTGCATGAACATAGTTCTCTATGTATGCTCTAAAAAATGTGATTTCCTGAAGATCTTAAAAAAATAACCTGATTCCCCCTGATTTTCACAATCACGCATATGACATAATTATTGCAGCCACTTGGGGGCAGTGTAGCATGCTGTAAATGTTTTGCTTGCTGCACATATGGAGGGCCACCTGCTAATACTTGCATTGTCTGAATTTAGGGAGCTATTTGAACCTTTATCTGCAATGCATCCTAAATCAACAGGCCTACTAACCTTCCATGTAACCGAGTGGAAAATCCAGAAAAAAATAGAAAAACAAACATGGTTACAAGAGGCTAACACTAACGTGTTTAGGATAACAGCTTACTCTCTGAGATAACATCTATATTTTCTGATACAAATCCTTTCCTTTTAAATCAAAATAATAAACTGAAAACTATAATCTTCAGGAGCAATACTAAAATTAATGATCCATTTAGGTGAACCCACCATGTTCACATGTACTGCCTGAAATGTTCAAAATGACTAGATCATCATTCATGTTTTGTATTGGCTAAACATTCAAGTCAAAGTGTACGAGACTTTATTGATAATTAGAGAGCGGTGAATGTTTTTTCTGCCCCTCTCCTCTCACTGACAACGCTAAGAATCAAGGGTGAGATGACCGTGACACAACACTAACCACAACTGTCATGTTCCACCAAACCCTGGATGACCTTTAATACTGTTACTATGCAGCCACTATCATACATGGGACTTCCTCCAATAGATCCCCCCCCCCCACCTAGCTAACTGTACCACCATCATTGAGGCTAACTATATGCTTCGGATGGCTGAAGCAGTGAGGCGCTCTGCTCGCCTGATTTGCAATAAGCAATCATTGTTCTTATCCTGCGTGTCCTCTAAAAGGGAGAAAACTGTGAACTCTCGTGCATACCGAAGCGCAAATAAGACCTCTTACGCAGAGCTAGTGACATTTAAAGGAGCTTTTCCGTGACTTCCATCAATTTTCCACAGCTTTTCTCACCCTTGTCCTCTAATCTCCAGTCCTTTGGGTTGAATATGTTGACCTGCTGTTAATGTCTCTGAAAAAAACAAAAAAAACAAAACTATTTTGTGATTATCTGTGTAGTATAATTAATTTCTGCTCGTGACACTGGACTATTGTGAAGGCACTTACTTGCAGTGATAGCACCACAGAATGACATGTCTCTGCTGTAATGGACACACTACTGATGGAGGAGAAAAGACATTAAAAGCATTAAAAGTGAGGGGTGGTGACCCCAAGATACATCTGTACTACTTTGTATTAGCCTGTATGCTGGGTAGGAACTGACCAGTGCACCAGTGTGTTTGGTTGAAGAGACAAATCACAATGCAGAGGACAGCGGTGCAGCACTAATGTCCCACGAACGGGTGCCTTAAGTTTGGAGTTGTGGTTACGGGAGCACAAGCCACAACTCAAAGTGCTGTTAATCACCATCATCAGGCGAATGGAGAATCGACCTGAACCTTCATTCCAAGGTGAGGAGGAGCTGTCGGTCATGAAAGTGAGTTAATGTCTTGTGAAGAATGTAAGGCTGAGGAAGGTGAACACTGGGCCCACAAATGTAGAAAACCAGCATCACAGATCCTAGATTGTGTTCTGTGAGAAGCACCAAACGGTGCCACTCTTTCAATTCTGTCTTCATTTTCTCCTCTTCCTTTTGCTCTACACCCCCCCCCCCCCCCCCCAGTGCTTGGTGGTGTGTATTTGCTGTATTTGCATTCAAACTAAATGGAAAACATACATGCATAAATAAATGTCTCTGTTTCTGATTCTGAATGAAGGGGAGAGAGATTCTCCCGATAATAAAGAAGTTACATCTGGAAAAATGAAAGCGTGTTCTTTAAATCCGAAAGTGTAATTCAAGCTTGCTTCGATAACAGTTAAAGGTAAGTAAAGGGAAAACTAACTACTTGTTTGTATTGTTCTGTGTGGTGTTCTTCTCCCAATTTAGCATTGTGTAGCGGGATTGAGGTCTGAATTTGTGCAGTCTTGGTGCCATCGAGTCCATCAATTTTACCCGTTTTTTTTTTTTTTGCAGATATTACTGGCAAAGATTAAAGTCACAAAATGCATAATGAAGTCTGATACTCTGTGGGAGGTTTTTCCCAAGTCTGTTACCCTTCAAAATGATCTCAAACAGGACTAGGCCTGCAAATGCCAATGTTTAATAGCTCTGGATGTGCAGTTAAGAAAAAGATTAACCAGCATACCTAAATCTACTGAAGAGTCTGTGATGCATTGCTGTAAATGAACTCCCTTTGAATCGAACCTATGGAATGAGATTTGTTACAGGATTCGCTACGTTAACCTTAACATTTAAGATTCATCCACATTTAATCTGTTGTTGTGACTGACCGTTGTGATTCAATTTAGCTTTATTCTGAGAAAAAGCCATACCCAGAGGGAAGAAAACTCCGATATGTCAGATCCAAAATAATGATAGAAATTGACGAATGGACCAGCAGAGCTCGACATTGTCCTATAAATCAATAAACTTTATTAACACAGTATAAACAACAAACGACGACAGAGGAAACTGTCATGTAGGATGAATATGGGCAGCAGATCCAGATGGGTTGACTGAGACAGAAGAAGCATAGACACAGAGCCGACCATGGTCCAGAAATCATGGCGCACAAACTATACACAAACCTATCAGATGCATTTTTGCCTGGCGTGTTCCTAAAGCCATTCAGCCTGTTTGCAGATAGAAGAGACAACAAAGTACAGTCATGCCGGGCAAACAGCTACAGTATGAAACAGATCTGTTACATAAAAACCAAGTAAACTGTCTCTTTAGAAAGATTTTTTTTTTCTTAAATATAAATGTTTTGAAGAATACAAAACAGTATATTACACGTTTGATGCATGATTCTGACCCAGTAGCCTACGGTACACTTCCCTTTAAAGGACAGACTACTTGACTGGATTACAAGCTACATACAGACTGCACCGTGCCTCTGGAGCACATCACTCCCACGTGGTATCAGCAGAATATGGGAAAAGGAAAAGTTCAGCAGCATTGTTGTTCATCACCAATACACACCTATAAAAACTCACCACAGACCCTCTTTTGACCTCTAGATGCAAAGCTGTGGCCTGACCTCGGTAACCTTGCTTGCAAAAATGAGTGCCCCCCCTCTTTCGAATCCCGCCCACATCCAGTATATGTCAACACAGCAGCACGTAAACATTACATCAGCTGCTCCACGGTTATATGTTTTCGGTGTTTTCGATATACATATGAGAAGTTTAAGGCTCTTAAAGGACCTGAGGATTTTGAACATATGATGAGGCACACAGAAGGCAAAGAATAGCTCCACACACAGGGCTAACCGAAAGAACGAGGAGCGTGAGACAGCCACAGGGGTGGTCTGATGATCAGCACAGGTCAATGGCCCAATGGAGAGGACCCAGGGGAGTCTGAGAGGCTCTAAAACTAAATGGTTTCAATGGATTCATGGGTTCTGTTGTCTTTTTGAGAGGCCTTATCACATTGCCAAATTACACCAAAAGCATAACAACAGCCAAAATGCAAAAGGTTATAGTTATGTAATCATCCAGGCTGTCAATAATGGCCATCAAGCACTTCCATAAAGTAATGCACACTCCTCCTAACAAACATTATATTAGTGAGTTCAGCAGGCAGTAACGAGACGTTCAGCCCTGGTCTGCTGAAAGAAATGGCAAACCTATATTGGACTATAGAGATACATCCTGCAAATTAGGTTTGTGATTTCAAAGGTTAAAGTCAGTGATTTACTTGTAGGCATTAAACCAGCAGTGGATTTTACCCCATCATAGACTAAGAGTAGAGTTCTGCTGCCAAGCAAAGGCCAGTGTGGACAAGAGGAATGATTACACTCAAATACACATGATACTCCAGCAGTGAGCTGTCGCCAGACCTTCACATCTCCAATATGTCACTTCCATAAATCCTGACACTGTGTTGTCACCTAATGTAGCAGGAAAATCTAAAATTCATGTTGCTTCTTGTTGTGTGTAAGAAGGGTAAGGTAAGAAGGTTGATGCTGAAAGACCAACCTGTCTTTTGACAAAGGACCAGAAAATAATTTTTATTGTTACATGTTGCTGAACCTAAACTGCGAAGGTGTTTTCATTTTTGAAGCGTCATTTTTTAAATTTGCTCTGCGAGAACCAAAGATGAGATTTTTAGATTTTTTTAAATGATGCAAAATCGCATTTGTGTCCTCAAACTGGAAAACAAACTGGAATTTTGTGCCATGCACTTTATTGTTCTCACGCTGGAAGGTCAAAACTGACTTAAAATTAATTTTAAAAAAATCTATAAAAGCTCAACATGTCATACAAAATGATGCATATAGGACATTTTCCTCCACTGTGTGTTATGAAAGCTGCTTTGGTAACAACATAGTCACAACATTACTTAGCCTGCAAGGTTGCTGTAGGATCTCAATCATCTCGTTCTACTTCTTTCTCAGCATTTTCCTCTTTAAATTCTAAATGAATGGGTCTAGTTACACCAGAGTGGGCTGCATTTGTGTTCCGCTGGAGAGCTGTCAGCACGTCAGATGCAATATCTGCTGCAAGCTGTTTGTCATAAAGATGTCCGTGCTGTGAAAGACAGTGCTATTGTACTGAGCGCTGATAAAGTGGAAACCTTGGATGCAGAGCCGACTGCGTTGGTGCCTGAAAAGATAGGAAAAATAAGTGGTTAATGCTTCGCCGTGAAAGCAAACGTCATCAGCTCTCTGACCTGATGGAGCCAAACTTTTTTTTGTTAGAAATTCACATTTGTTTTATTAAATCGTCCAAGTGACATTACATCCCTTAAATGTAATTGGATTACTTTACTTCACACAGCATGTGGGGAACTCGAAAGCATTCGATTGGGACTGTCCTATCTCTGCTCAGCACTCTCCCCCCTGCCTGAAATCAGAGCGCACCAGCCGAGCCTCTCACTGTCTCAGTAGCACGCTATTGTGAATAAACCCAAACATTGGTAAACCAAGCCTGTGGAAGTGTGTCTTACATTCTCAACTATGCCAATTTCCAGGCTTAACCTTTGACTCTTTATGAAATCTCTCTTTTCAGAGAGCCACAGTAACTATTACCAAGACATTCAAGCAATGAGTCAGAGTGGAGGAGTCAAATACAATATGGATCTGTTATTGCGTAAAAAATGTCTCTGAAGCACAGACAATCACTGCATGCTTTGTATAAGCCTCCAAAACCTATGTTTACAAGAATGTAACCCATAATTCAGTCCTAAAGGAACTAAACCCGTTGAACTGTAAGAACAGTACAGCACGTTGCAGTCATGGGGAGATTAGACCTCTGCAAATGCCTCATGTAACACGTTATTTTCTTGCTCCGTCTGTCCTGTTGAAGGTGATGATAGCTAATATGTTCTGGCAAGACAGCACCAGCAGGGGAGTAGAGGATTCAGCCATGAGGGAGGCACTAACTAGCTCTCCACTGACCTGGTATCCTTGGGATGGTGATCTGCTTGCTGCTGCTGCCGTCACCCCCCTCTCCAAATGGCTTTATCTGGATGATATAATCCTCATCAGTGGGCAGCGCCAGCTCCACGGAGGTGGTGTTGGTTTCCATGACATTGGGGTGACTGTGTCGATTCTTTTTGTAGAGCACCTGATGACAAAAGTAAAGCCACGCGCGTAAGCCGGAGCAACAGACACAATTTTCTGATAACGGCAGGAGCTCTGTTGCTTACTTTGTACCCGGTGACCTCGGACTCATTCTCCAGGGCTTTGACCCGCTCCCAGTTTAATATTATCTTGGAGTCTGATGTATTCCACATGACTTTAGCAGGTGGCTGACTGGGAGCTACAAAAGGAAGAAAAAAAAACCGTTATTCACCTCAAACAAAGGATGACCCGTGTGTTGATAACGGACAGCTTAATCAGATACTCGCGTGGCTTTTTGGTGGTGACATTGACAGTGTTGCTTGGAGGTCCTGTTCCAGCAGTGTTATACGCCCGCACTGAGATGTAATATGTGGTGCTGCCTTTCACCCCGCGGATAACAGTGGATGTTTGATTTCCTACAGTCCTTTGCACACTGGCCATATCTTCTTTCTCACTTCTACTCCAGTACCTCACCTGAAAAGTGACAGGGCAGAAAGAGCAGGATAAACACTAGACACTTTAAAAGGGTTCTGTTACACCTCATCAAAATAGGAACACAACCCAGAAATGGGAGAATGTCAAATTAAATGGGTTGAGATTCAGTCTGGAAACGGGAGTGAGGATGCAGTCGCCGGCACCTTTGACTTATCACAAGTGTCAGTTGTGTCTCTCAAATGTGATTCATGACTTAAAAGATAAGAATAGGCAAAATAAATAATAATATTAATTTTTTTAAAAATCCCAGAAAGCCCCCTGGTATCGTCTTCCCTTGACAGCAGATTTTTGTTGTCACGCTGTTTGTCAGCACTGAAATGGACGGCACGCTCGACAGCACGAATTATTTGCCCTTCCTCGCAGGAACGGTTTGCTCAGGCCAGGCTCCTCTGTTGACTTTGAGTGGTCAATGATTTATTCTGGCACTTCTTGCAATCCGTACATGAAAATGTTCCCTTTATTCACATTTTTTGGATCACGAAAAAATGAGCGGAAGTGAAGCTACAAGAGCGAGCTGAGCACAAAGCCACCGTGTGAAACTGCTTTGTTGTGTGGATTAGAAGCTAAACGCTCTATCCCTCAGAGCATTGCATCAGTACGCTAATCAGGGTGGTTACAGTACTGAGCTAAACAAGAGGAACACAGCTAAACCCACAAGCACGGGGCAAGGCTGGGCCACTCTGCATGCAGTAAGCTATAATCTTCTGTGCCCAAGGTGCATGAGCCTGCAAGACCAATCAATAATAGAAGAGAACAAGACTCAATCTCAGCGTGAGGCAGGTGCTTGCACACCAAAATACACTATGAACAGAGGAATAAGAGAATAAACAACATCTATTTTCGGGTAACTCACCTCAAAGCCCAGCACTCGCCTCTTGCTGACACTCCAGGGCAGAGCTTTCCATGAAACTTCAATCTCAGATGCAGAGAGGCTTTTGGCGCGGACTCTCGTAGGCGCTCGGCCAGGCTCTGCAGAAAATATATCGACTGAGTGATTTTTGGAGATATACGGCCCTATAAACCTGCTTTATAGCTATTCAATAAGGGGGGTGAGCATCATGCATCATGCATGGAATAACGCAAGATGATACACACCCTCCTCAGCAGAGTAAATAGTGGTCACAGGTCCGAAGGGCCCTTCCCCCTCGTTGTTGTAGACCCCAACCTTCACATGGAAGGGCGAGAAAGGCTGGATGCTCTCGTTTTTGAAGACATATCTGGAGGCTTCAGCTGAAGGTACGGCCGCCTGCATCCATCCCGTCGCCCCATGTGGCCGGAAAGCCACAACATACCCAAAGCCCGGGCCATTCTGGAACTCCTCCGGAACTGGCTGCAGGAAAGGATCAAAATGTTATATTTTTCAACCAAAATATACAACAGCCTGCCAATTTTGGCCCACGAAGAGTGCAAATCTATTAAGTGAGAGATTTTATTTAATCCTTTTCAAATCAAGTGACTATAAAGTGTTGCAGGACAAATCCATTACTATGGAATACATTTGGTATGTAATGTATCAGGTTAATAATGCACGTCCACCACATCCACTAATAACAAGGTTTGATTCCAGCTATTTCCTCCCACAGCCTGCACACATTAGACACTGTAAATTACCCAGAGGAATAAATGGTGTGTGCCCAGTGATGGACTGGTGACCTGTCCGGGGTTTATTCTGCCTTGACTGCTGGGACGTGCTCCATCACCCGCATGACCATAATTAAGTGCTGGTTAGAAAATGGATGGATTTGAATTATTTCCCTTTTTTTAGTTTCTCCAAGTAAAGAAAGAGAGAAAGCAAGAAAGAATGAGCGAAAGAGGGAGAGAAAGAGGGAGAGAAAGAGTGAAAGAAAGAGAGCAAAAGCAAGCAAGCAAGCAAGCAAGCAAGCAAGCAAGCAAGCAAGAAAGAAAGAAAGAAAGAAAGAAAGAAAGAAAGAAAGAAAGAAAGAAAGAAGTTCAATTATCGTATTGAGGGCTCAAACTATTTTTCTCTCCCCTGGGTGACAGCGGCAGTTATTGCCTTTGTGTTCTTAAAAATGAAATGCCATACATTAAGCCATTCAGCTGTTATTAATGAAAGTGGAGCCCACATCCACCCAGAATAATGACGTCTGGCCCCTTCCTGCATGGGTGAAGGAGTCTTGCTCCAGCTCGCTTACCTCCCATGTTATGACTAATTCAGAACGACTGCCGCCACCTCCGCTCACATTAGCTGGCGTGACCTTCGGATCTGGAAGACGAAGAAGAAGAAGAAGAGGGATCGGCTCAGCCGTGTTTGTTTCACGCATGTAGAAATGAGTTTGTTTTGTTCCACCCAAACCGAGGACAGGTGTAACGTTCAAAGCCATTAATCATCAGCAAATGTCTCCAAAAGTAAATGATGCTACTGACGCCAGTGGTTGAGGGGCTGAAGGACCCAGAAATACTTACAGGTTCCTTTTGTCTTGGCTTGTTTAGATGGTTTGCTAGGCTCGCCGGTCCCGATGGTGTTGCTCGCCAAGACTCGGAACTCGTACTCCACCCAGGGACTCAGTTCTGTCACGGTAGCTCTCAGCTGGTGGCCAGCCACCACCTCGGGGACTGGTAGGAAACACAAAAGCCACGAAAGGTGAAGTATGAAGCATGATTAAAGATAAGAGGGAGGGTAGGACTCCACCATCACCAGGACACATAAACCCCTTTCATATGAAATGTTGCCCAACGACTTGATATTTTGGACATATTGATATAGTCCCTTTGCTGGACATTTAAGAAAGCATAAAAATAACTGTAATGCACAAAGTCTGGAGGGAAAAAAAGCCCATTTTCTCTGGTGATGGAGGATCTCTGTCTACCTGCATATTATAGCTCTCTTCCAAAGATATGATCCTGATGAGGTAAATCAATGAGGCCTGTAAACCTATCTTAGATTAAAGTGCCCTTAATTCCCCAAAATATCAATAGAACAAAGTATACCGTGTGGGATAAATGCACATTTATCCAGTCATGCATAAATGTTGAGGGGCCATTAAAGGCACTGTGTGGTAGGGGAATAGACAGTGTCATCGCTTAACTACAATATCAAATTGCAGCTTTGGCAACAGGCTTCATCATCAGGATGAGACTCATGTGTCAGGACTCCCAGGAGTCAGATAAAATGGCGGTCAATGGTTACGCTACAATTGCATAGTGCTTGGTCGTGGGGTAAAAATCACATCTTCAATAATCTCACAGGCGAGGCAGAATGAAGAGCCGCTCCTCCACTGTGTGATTGGAGGAGGCCACGGCTGGTTGGAGCGAGCTTACCTGTGGTGACAGCCTGCCACCCCAGGGAGAACGGTGTCCTGGCCTGGATGGTGTATGCTGTAATTGGACTGTGATTATCAGGACCAGGCCTCCAGGACAGAGAGGCTGTGGTATCAATGATTTCTTCTACATGAACGCTGGTGGGGGGGCCTGGGGGACCTGATAGATGGCACAGCCAGGCAGGAAAAGGGAAGCGAGAGATAGAGAGGCAGATGGAGGAAGGGGGAAAAATGTAAATCAGGTAGCGATAGAAAGATGGTAGAGCCACGTTGGTTCTGGCACCTGCGGCCACAGTAGCAAAGTCAGCGTCAGTGTGAAACCTTTGGGAGCGATTTGGTCTAATTAGACAGTAAATTTCCCCCAGGAAAGAAACTTTTCTTTGCCTCCTTTTTTCCCTACGCCATCCCATTATTTCTTTATCAGCGAGGCACAACCAGTCACATGTAAACATTAATCACTGGGATGCTTCTTCTGTCTTCAGCAGTCGTGTCGCTACTTACCTCTGACAATCAAGTCGAGCGCGATGGAGATGCTGTCCACCTTGGTTTGCACGGCACACGTGTACTTCCCGGCGTGCCTCAGCTGGATATTTCGAATCATAATATCTCCTGCTGAATGCTGCTGCCATTCAACAGAAATACACACGCACATGCGCACGCAGAGACAGAATTCCATAAGTCTCCAGCTATTGTAATTCAAAAACATTGCAGCTTTTCCAGCCATGTGGGAACGTAACAAGCACAAGAGAGCTCATTCTTATGTGTGCATCTCGAAAAATAAATCCATAATTCCTACAGAATTCACTCCATATCCTATGAAGGACCCTGACAGCTGGGAACAAATTCAATTATTTACTCACAGGAAATACAGCTGATCAAATAGCATGATTTTAAACACGGTGTGCTTTAAGGGGAGCTCTGCAGGCTAGTTTTCATTCCTCTGTGACTGCAACCCCCACACCTACCGACCATTATCATTATATCAGGGCTGATTTCTTATAGCAGGAATTATACGCAGAAAAGGGGAGCCTAATCAGTGTAAGTGCAGATGTAAAGCAAAGACTCTGAATAATATAACACACCACTTGTAAAAGTAAGCCTCTAACATGCGGGGAGAAGGAAGTTACAAACCTTTTATTGTCGACTGTGGCTGGCTGAAAGTTTATACGGGGTGTGTATGCAAATTCCATTTTAAAATAAACCACAGGCAGCAATTTTCTGACCATAAATAATACACTTGATACAAACATGCCCCCTGCACTGCGGCTGAATTTATTATGACCCTGCTGAAAGAAGAGGAGCTTTTAATATTGATGGACCAATGAATCTTCCCAGTCACCTCTTGACCTTTGTTCACTGAGGCCTCTGAAGGGGTTGACAAATGTCCTCGGTGCTCCAGAGCCCAGTTACACTAGTAAAATGATTGTTCTTTTGTAAGCTTATTTATCTAATGATTTATCAGGTCTCTGTAATGCAAAAGCTTGGCCAACATGTTTTGCATTTTTTATATGAACGCCGCTGCAGTTAGAAGTCACGTATTTTCTAGTATTTGTAGTTATTTAAATTGAGTTCCAGAAATTTACACTAGAGCAGTTTATTGGCAATATATGCTTTGTTCAAGATTATACTCCTAAATCTCGGAGAAAGAACTTGCTATCAACTTCTGCCTGCTAACTGTACTATAAGTATACTATACTAATTATATATTGTACGTATTTCTTCACACTTCACACATCAGCGCTTGACAATTCCATCCTTTAAATGGAACGTTTGACTCAGCGGATCTGATCCTGCTAACGCAGATGCATATGCTGACATCCCAACACCAACATCCTTAAGCCCAGGAGCTCAGTGGGACTTAACTTAGAAATGAGGGAGTAAGTCATCAATGGCTTCATCAACCAGAAAGTGCCACCTCAGCATCGTCCAGGGAATCTGGGCTACAACCAGACGGGATCTGATAGCTGCTGGGAGCTTCTGAGAAAATACACTGTTGTCTGGAATAGGGGGGCTTAATGTGAACCTCTGTGTCTCCCCAGACCATTACCGAACCACTCCACAACCGTGCCATGTGATACAGATGGCGATATGGTGAGAATTGCTCTGAGTTGAGTAGGTGCTGTGTGTGTTCTTGTAATCCGCAGCCTACCAGCCAAGTGAGAACATTTTTTGGACGTTCTCACAAAGTATAAAGGTTATGGATGTGTATGTGTGAGTTTATTCCTTTATATGCCAACTGATCAGCCTGGCAGTTTGCTGGAGGTCTCCGACAGTGTTCCTCCTCCTCACACCAAAGGGTTTGAAAACAGAACACACACTGTGGCAACAACCACAATCTGAGACCTCCAACAGACTTTGGGAATTATGTACTTACACCTCCCACTTTCTCAAAAAATCCTCCATGACTCCCAAAGTGGATGAGCTGCTCGTTGAAGAACCAGGTGAACTTGAGCTCCAGCGACGGGTCGTGGCTCACTTGACATGGCAGGACCATGCTCTCCCCCACGGTGACGTCCAGAGTCGATGGCGGAGTGGTTATTATGGTCGGCTCTGAAACAAACAATTACATCCCTGAATGTTGGCGCATGCTTGTGTCGGTTCTCCGTCATCCCTAAATGGAAGTGCTAAAATTCAAAGCAGCTGATGAAAGTCCATTTGTGTGCATGATTCATGTTCCGGGTGTTTATTCAAACGCCCTGCTTCCTCAGAATCACAATGCAGAGCAGGGAATCATAGTAAAGAACAAGCTCTTCCATCATCTTTATGAAAATGTCAGACTCAGTTAATAGAAGGGTGTATAGGACGGAGCCTACAAAAAAATAGCCTGTGCAGCAACAGTAACCAGCATTTGTTTGAGCCTGAGCTCAGTCCCACAGAGGATTCAGCACACATCATTTCTCTGTCTTGTGAAGCGTCACTTTGTCATGACAAGCTCTGCGTTTGGCACAGAATTCTCCCCCAATCAGCCCCAAATTACCACAAAAACAGCAAACTGGGGTAAACTTGTTTTCAAGGCCTCACGACATCACCGGGGACGGGGTAAATGTCCCCCATCTGCTCATAAGCTGTGACAGGAGGATTGGGGCAGAAGGACATGGGAAAGGGGGCAATTGTGTGTCTTCCCCATTTATGGCACCTGTCTCCCTCTTGGGGGTGCTGTGATTACTTGGTTAAAATTGCCACACTGAGCACACAGACTAAATTAACCATGGCAAATGATCCCTTGACAGGCACGGAAAGTGCCAGCAGTGCAGTCTTCGCCCACATTGAATTCGATACAATTCAGCCCCACCCCCACCCACACACAAACACACCCAAAGCTACTATCACCACCATGTGTTCACGATCTGATTCATCTATTTTTCTGATATCATGTCAGAAGGCTATCAGCGGGGGGGTGGGCAGGGTGCTGTCAGTTACACAATGGACGCGTGTGCCTGAGACTCCCAGGCCTCTATTACAAGGGCTAAATGGTGAACGATGGTATCGACCTAAATGTGAAATAACACAGCGGAGGCCTCCGTGGGTCTGCGAGTCGCTTTTGAGGCTGAACATAAAAGCCTTAAAGAGTCTGTCTTTTATGACATAAAAGCTAAAGAATAAAAGCACACAAAAATAGCGGTTTTGCAGAAGCTTTTAAATATGTTCACAAAAAGGCTAATTTCTTCTGACATATAGAAATTGTGTCCTGTTGTTCTCTCTAAACAAGCCTTAAGTCTTTTTTTCATTTTCGAACGGAGGCTCTTCCCTACACATGCCGTCCGGTGGGAATATGCTGTCTTATTAGGACCATCTGTCATCATTTGTGACATATTATGGACAACCAAGGTTGGTTACACAACCACACGCAGGACTCTTGAGTGTAATTTGATTGATTTCTATCTTGTAGATTGCCCTGGTGTCGCTGTAAATGAGTATAGAACCTCGTTCACTTAGTGGGGTCAATCAGAAACAGGACGAAAGTGTATTAACAAGCCGTTACGGAGTGAGTGGCAGCTCAGGAGGCAGTGAAAGCCCGCTGACCTGCAAATTTAAATGAAGAAATATTTTGAACAACCTGTTTGTAATTGGCATTAATGGTGTAATAATAGATGGAAAATTCACCTTTTCTAACTGACATTTTAGCACGGTGGGATCACATTTCCAAGTTAAGGAACTGAGTGAGGATGGACTGAGAACAGATGATTTACTGACACTATCTCACAGTAAGTAGACTCAGAGAGGCTGTGCAACAATAATGGATGGCTGAGCAGAAACCCGAACAGTTACCAAACGACGCTCTGTCCCTCTCCAAGGGGTGCTGGAATTCCTCACATGGCCAGTTTTACCAGTTTTCCTACAAACAGCAGCACTGGTGCCTGTGGAGAATCCTTCCCAACCTTTGACGCTCTGCAGCTATACACACAGCTGTGCAGACGCTCTGAAGAATCTGGGCCTGAATAATGCAAAAAGAGGGTGTTGAAAGGAACAAAGATTCACCCTCTTCCTTTAAAACCTTGAAGCCGAGATCTGTGCATTTAAGGCCAACACGGACTTGTAGGAGGAAGGATCCTCGGCCAAAAAAAGTCTTTTGTGAATAGACGGCATAAAATCCGACAGTGAACGATGCACCAAGGTCTAGCTATTATTCACTAAATGGTGAATCCACATTTGAAGAAAAATGCTGATTTTCAGTATGGCTGAACTCTCATATTCAGTTTTAGAACTCAATTTATTTTCCAATCGACACGTAAAAGGACATTCAAGGACAAACATTAGCCATGAAAAAAATAGTCTTCTACACAAATGTGATCCCGTAACATGCAAAAGTCAACCCACATTTGAGTTTCAGGCTGTGCAGTGGCTCATCTGTGGCAACCTGCTGGTGATCACTGATGCATGGCTGCTCATTATTCTCTACATGGCTGTCAGGAGTCACACAAAGCTTTTATTTCCCATACTTGCAGAGGGTGAACATAAACCAAAAGTTTTGCAGGAAGTTTGAGTAAGAATTTACAAAACAAGAAAGTCAGTTTGCTTTATTCGCTTGATCTTTAAAAGAAAAGTGACAGTTGATTTTATTTCTATTTCAACATCTCAAAAAACTACATGATGTGACACAACGAGCTGAGGCCCTGACACCCCCAGTTAACTGACCACCTGACTGGAGGAGGGAACACTAATGGCAATATCTTCCCTCCGGTGAAAACACATTTCTGAGAGCAACCTGATAATCCAGTGTAATTAATCTTTAATATCTCCCCAGTGTTGTATTAATGGGGACATTAACACGGCTCATCTCTTGTGATTGCTCTTCCTGTTTGCTAGCTGGCTTAGCCGCAGAAGGGTGAGATGAATGTGCCGTGACAGGTATTTTTCAGCATTCATATCACCAAAGTCAATTTGAACAAACCGCTGCCATATCCCATCACGGCAGCACATGCAACCTAAATTACCATCTCACTAAACCGTGTTTCCAATCTTCAGCGAAATAGTGGATGTAATTTACCTCATCCCATTTTCCAAACAATATTGACTGAGACAGTGAGGCACAAGATCATATTTGTAAATCAGCTGCAGAAAACTGTTGTTACATATGTTGATGGACAGGAAGCACAAGGCGTCATGGAAAACCCGCATTCTCTTTTTGGAAGTGATGCGAGAAGACGTACAAGGTTGTGTGCAGAAACGTCTTCAAACTAAACCTGCATAGTGAGAACGGCAGGTTTTGTCCGCAGACACAGATTGGTTATGGGTTTCTGTACCATTTTCATTTCAAACTGTTCATAAAAGAGAGCGCAGGGCTGAAAGGCAGAGCCCGTCAATGCCAGATATCAATGTGCACTGTGCAGCAATTAGTACGATCATGTCAAAAAAATCAAATTAAAAAAGTTGTAAATGGTGTTTCTTTACTTGAAAGGTGACAAGGTCACTGTTTTTGTGCAGGAAGGCGTAGTCATCAGTCCAAAGAGAGGTGAAGCGTCAGCATAAATCAGCAGCGAGGTGCAGCCTGAGCTCTACCCACAGCCTTGGCTGCTGCTGACATTCAAGCATTCATTATATATGAAATCTGTCTTTTATAATTCAGCAGAAAAAGGAACATGCCCTGATGGTGATTTACACGAGTGATTTTACAGTGCAGACAGGTGCGTGTGTGTGTGTGTGTGTGTGTGTGTGTGTATGTATGTATGTATGTGTGTGTGTGTATATATACATACACACACACACACACACACACACACACACACACACACACACACACACACACACACACACACACACACACACACACCCTAACCCCAGTTCGGTTTTTTTGACGAGGATTTTAAGGTGATCACAGCTGGGGTCAGTCTAATTTTATCTGACATTTTGTTGCAGCCCTTTGCTGTCAACTCAGCTAAAGTGACGGGTCTTTCGTGAACTCTGGGAACATTTAGCAGCCCTCCTGATGACACAAGGCTGAGAGGAACAGACAGCAACCCATAAAAATAGGGGATCAGGTGATCAGATGGGCTGCTAAGTGCCGTCAGGTAGCAATCATGCCTGATGGCTGTGTGGACCTTACCGCTCCAAATATTATTCTTCTATTTAAATGAGTGTTTTCTTTTTTTTCCAGCAACAAAACTTGAATAGCAATGCAAGGAAATTGCCCTAAAATGCATCAAATTCAGATGAAATACCTTTTACTGAGAGGGTTCCTGTGCTGCTGGCCACCCCAAACTGGTTCCTCGCAATGCACGTGTAAAGACCAGCATCAGATTTCGTTGCATTCCAAATCCGAAGGCTGCCGTTGGCCAGAATGGAGATCCTGCAGCAATCAAAAGACATCAGGGACAATAACTCATCTGATCCTTGGATTTAAGGAATAAAAATGACACTTTTCACAGAACTGCATCATTGAAATCATTTTCTTTTCCTCTTGAGCTTGATCAGGAATGAAGGATGGTTTAAAGAACATGAATGGATGAATGGATGGAGGTTCGAGCAGTCACAGCTTCAAAAGAAGGAAGCACATTTTGAGGCAGGAATTTAAAGTATCATTTTCGCATCGGCCAAAAATGTTCTGATTTCAGCATTGATGGCTTTCCGAGCCTGTCTGGAAATGCCACTGGTGGAAATATTTGACAAAAGTAACCAACACAAAACATTTCTCAGGATCTCCAATTGAGTTTAGCACCAGGGAACAATGCTGTGAAAAACAGATGTATTTTCTGCAGGATGGATTCTGCAGGAGTTATCTGGGGCAACAGTGGCTCCATGCCCTTTAAACAATAGCCCCACTGCTTCCAAAAAGGTCAAAAGTCTTTAACATAACTTGACATTTCCTTCATAACAAGCTTTATGGAAATTGTGTCCTTGAAAACAAGGTATTTGGGAGAGTCAAAGATAGAACAAACCTCAAACTCATCAAATCAAGCCTAATTAATTTAAAAACATTTAATGCCATTTTTGTCCTGTTGGGGTAAGAGTGAATTTCTTTTTATCTTAAAATAAAAGCTATGATAAAATTGTATATAAGAATGACAGCTAAAATGGTGCAGGATTGCATGATTGACCACGTGGACCGTTCTCTCTGCAAATAAAATCACCATGGCAACCTATGTGTTATCCCAAGTTCAAATTATTTGGTTGCTGTTAGTTCACTTTTTACACGAGGACAACCATCCGGTTTTGCTGTCCATCAGTCGGAGGGATGAGTGCTTTCTTTATCTTGTTTCTATATTTTACAGCCGTTATGATGAGGTGATGATGATCTGACATGAAGCTTCAGTGGGCCTCTTTCAAGTGCTGAGGGGGTGATAAGAAAGCGAGAAGACAGTTGAGAGCGCCAGCTAAAACCACACGCCACTGCTGGGTCGCCCTGCTTTATATCAGGATAGATTAAAAAAATAAAATGAAAATGCTGCCAAGCATTCCCAACAGTTACAGGAGGTGCATGAGAGTGTGAGACGGCAGATTACGCCCCATTCCTATCACTACCCACGAGTCTGAGCGGGCTCAGCATATTTAAAAGGCTGAACATTTCAAGAGAAGGATGCAGCTCGTGCTCTGTGCAAGGTTTGGCTGACAAATGTTTTTTGAGGAAAAGACAAAGCGTCTGAACTCTCGTGGCCTCTTTTCAATCAGCCAAACTAAAAAAAAAGCATGTTCCTTTAACTAGAACAGGCACTGACCCATTTGAATTTCACTGGCGCTGACTCGCAGCAGACTACAGTCTATCCAAGTGCATCGGGCTCTCACATCATTCTGTCGCCAGGGACGCAACAGCATCTCAGGACTTCACAGGACGTGAACCATGCATTTGGGGGCTGCTGCAGAATGCAAACAAGTGTTGCTGCGCAGGAGTATAATGGAGCTTCAAACCCTTGGTGGCACCATTGTTGAGCCAATACTGTTTAGTAGCCATTGGCTGCTTACAGTGGTTGAAGGTGAACCTGGGAGAAGTATGGCTTTATCGCCATTAAAAGAGAGAGAGAGGAGGAGCAGGTCTGCACAATAGTTCCACATTATACTCTGGAATTAATGGAACACGAGGCACATGAGGTCAACAGCGGCGAGTCGTCGTAAGGCAGAGTGAATAAGTGATGAAACTTACTATTAGCGTGTTACAGTTTTGCTCCCACCTCCCCTCATCGCTGTGGAAGCTCAGACAACATGTCTGCGCGATGTGCCCATTATGTGAGGAGACATTTCCCACCTCCATCCCGAGAGAGGCCGGCAAAGGAGCCGCTATTAATAATTCACGTGCGAGATGAACACAAGTGCCTTCCTTCTCATCCCGGTCTTACACGGGTTTAATGGACACAGCAATAATCCCCCCAGAAAGAAGGTGACTATTTTGAACAAGGCTCCGATGGCCAAATGCACTATTGCGCCCTCCCCCAAAAAACCAGGTGTGTATTTTGGACACGATCGAGCCTCTGAAGACCGGGACTGTACAGTGCTGGTGCTCCCTGCTACAGGGCAGGATGAAAGAGACAAATAAGATCAGTCGCGGAGCAGCCATCACGGCCACATTGAAATGGAAATCTCAGCGAAGAGCTCGGTGTGAAGTAAAAGCCTGTTTTTGTTATTTCCTCAGATTCTCTTTGAGAAGCTGTTAGCAGATGCAGACGATGCCTCCGTGCAACCAAAAAGGCACTTGAAAGCCTTGTTTTGATGTTTCATTCAGACATATTTTTGCCTTTGATCTGTTTGATAAAATCTACATCTTCAGAGGAAACTGTCACTATGCGGAGGAGTCACAGAAAAAAGCGCCGTGGAGTACTGCGTGGTCCTTGAATGCGCCGCGAGTTCCCAACGGTAACAGCGGGAACTTCAGATACTAAAATGAAGTCGGGCGTCTGGATGAGCTAATACCTTCGAAGAACAGAAGGGCACTCATGAAAATTCAGCTGGCAAACAATGCGCCTAATCACAGATTAGATTGTGATTTGAGAGGTTTAAAGTGACTCTTCATGAATACTTAGCGACTCCAAGATGCCACAGCCGCGTGGTAGCGAGACTGCTGGGTGGCTCCGTGTCCGTCTGTTCTTAATAAACAGGGTAAATAAAACAGGCTTGTGAAAAGTCGGGGTTAAGATTCTATCAGTGGAATTGCTCAGCCGTGAGACCCCAGGAAGAGTGATCATCACCAGCTTACGCTGATTTCACCATGTAATTAGTCTCTGCACAGCCCTCCTACACACAATCACGGCGTGGAGATCACCGCCTCAGTGGATGTGCAGTTTGCTCGGCTCGCCGCTACAGCAGCCGTGCGCTCCCGGCTGCCAGTCAATAAAGGGAAGTGTGGAAAAGATGATTGCGGGGGATGTGTTGGCTACCACAGTGAGCTCACAGATAAGGCGAGTTTGGTCTGTGTTACTATTTCCAACCCGCATTGACCACCATCGACCTACCTGCGGGTGATGTTTCTAATCATAATTGTATCAAAATGCCAGTGTTGCTAACAGTGCTGGAGGCGAGCGATTGTAATGCTGCAAGTGAGCGGAGAAAAAGGTGAGGTCATGATATCCCGTCAGCTGGGACAAAGGGGTGGGACCCGACTTCAGGTGTTGATCTATGCTCTTGACTGCTAGAAAACCCCCCAAGAGCTCTGAGGGGAGGGACCGCTTGTGATAAATTGAGAGGCTGCCTCCCCAGTTCCCACAGTGAGCGGGGCTGAAGAGAAACAGCCCCATCGACGGCATAAACAAGCCCAGCTGTGCGGCACAAGCCTGGGACAGGAAGCCTCCGCTGCTAGATGGACTTCAGCCAAACTTCTAAGGTGCTATGATGAGCTTCCTTCTCAAGTTAAATATACCTTAACAGCCCAAACAGTTGTCTTCCACAAAGACATTGTGCAAATTTGCACACAGGAAACCAACATTTCGACTTTCATGACAAATCACACCGAATAAAAGCAAAGTGTCACAACACCATCACAGTGTGATTAGTTAGAGATTCGGTGAAGCAAGAAGATAATTGGAAAAGTTTAGCAAGCTGATTAGGCCTTAAATCTGTTTGTACACCCTGATTATTATTAATATTTATATAATGTAATAGGGTATAAATGCAGACTGATTCAGAGGCCCACTATCATTTCCCTCATTTCTATAATTCTGCTTCAGAACGTTACCAAAAAACCCCACATTTAAAGCCTTACGACTGGAGAACTGCAGGCATATTTGTCACAGCTGTCGTGGCACCAAGCTTCACATGCTCATCATAACATCGTGCATGTGGCTGCCGCCTCATGCAAATGTGCAAGTTGTTCAAACTAACAACCATTGTGTCAAATCATGCACATCGGGAATGCCATCGATTTAATATTTGGAATATTTATAGGGCTTCAGGATGGGTTTGCCGAGCCGTGCACAACATCTGACACTTAGTATGCCTAAGAAATATGGTAAGAGCTGGGGTTGTACTCTAAATATGCCAGATATTGTGTGATGGCATGATGAAAAATGTCTGGTGGCCAAAAACAACAACCACAAAAAAGAATTACCGTTAATCATCCCAGGAGTGTTAGAAATGATGTGGGAGCTCGACGAAAGTTTACTCTGCCAGTCTCTTGTTTATATAAAATCACTGCAACTAGCTAACGGTTGCAATCAATCTGGTGAAAAGGCCCATCAGACAGAGGAGAATCAATCAAAGTTCAATATAAATACAGCAAATACCTTTGCAGATGCTGCTGCAAGAAGTTCTTGCTAGCAGACAGAGCAGGTCCGTCAGCACCACCGACAGAACAAAGACCCTTTCTTCCAGTCTTAACAAAGACACCTCATGCTGGGCAACGTGATGTTTTCTTTCCTTCTTTTTTGCTACTTTAACAATAGTTGCAAGCGATAGGTGGAATTTTCCCTTTGACTGTCCTGTGTATTGACATGTTTCTCCAGAGCGCTAGTTAGTGTTCACGCCACTTTGGCAAAATTGCTTTAAAAAAAGAACTTCCAAAAAAAATAAAAAATTAAACCACTGGGAGGGGACAGTGATGCCAACGCTCCATGAGGCAAGTTTTAATCTTTTGCTCTCTGAAATGAACAGTTGTGCTGCCTGCTTCTGTTGTTCTCCCAGTCAGAGAGGAAGCACACGCTGGTGTCAGGACGCCGAAAGCTCCACGAAGTCACCGCTCTTTTTTTTCCCCAGAGGAAAAGTTGAGCTAGAATTTTCATAATGCTGAGATGAAGTAAATTAAATTTGCAACACATTTCGTTATCTAGTCCCATTTCAACATTAAAGTGAAAAAGGGCCCAGGATTACATGACGGCCTCCTCAGGCATGAAAATAATGTCAATGTGTTATCGATGGCTTTAATGAAAAACAATGAAAACCTCATTTTCTCTTTAACTCCCTCTCTCTCTCTCTCTCTCTCTCACACACAGTTTCTACTGTCTAAAGACCTCCGTGCAAATGAACCCCCTCAGAATAAATGTTGTGTAAAACTGTGAATTTTTTATAGGAAGGTGTCTTAATGAAGCCGGTTGAGTGAGAGCTCCTTATTCCCGCCTGTGGAACATGGTGTGATTGTGTCAGTAATTGCATTGTGAGGCGAGGGAGTTTATCTGGCTGGGCTGCAGAGAAGTCTGCGTATGGACTTCCAGAGGATTCCTTTAATCACAAATTGCTCTCCTGGTCCTTTCCCCTTACAGAGATATTAGTCTGCTCCTGTGTGCTGAGGTTCCCTTCAGGAATAAGGAGCACATACATGTTCCACAGGAAATTGTCAAAAGAGCCAAGATGGATTACTCATGCTGCGCTGGCACATCCTCGCTTTGAAAAATGATATCAGCCAAAGTCTTGCAGATAAAAATAATCCTGGTGAGCAGAGTTTGGGATGCAGATGGGTGAAGAGCGTTTTGACCTAATCTCTGCAGACATCTCAGAATTCCGTTAGTATTTATTTGACTTAATTCACTCGGCGGTTTGAGAAGCTATTTTTCTGTCTTTGGTTTGTGAATCCAAATCCAACCTCATCCTTCTTTGCACCATTTTGAATGGACCTACAAGCACCAGCAGCACAGCAAATCTAGTAAATCTGAAACATGGACCTGGTTCTAAAAATCTGCTGTAACTGTTGGGGGCAGTTGCTTTGGCAGCTTTAAGTGCCAACATTAGTGCATGTGGAGAAACGACAGAAAAATTTCTGCACAATTAGACCCCAGAATCAAAGGATTCAGATTGATCGTTGGCAGGAACCTGCTAACACCAGTAACCCACGACTGTGCATTAAGGTTACGTGCTTATCAAATCCAGAGGTTCCTTCTGAGAGGAACAAATCAAACCGGCTCATGTGCAGCCGCAGAGGTGACTGATACAGCCGGTGGTGAAGTGAGCACCAGACAAAAAGGAGGAAAAAGCAATCTCTAAAATATCGTTGAGATATTTACCGTAGTCATCTGTGTGGTAGTCTGCAGTGGCTGCCATTTATGCTCAAATTATTCATACTTGCCTGCAAGTGTGCTGTTTTTCTGACCTTTCTCCATGTTGGATGTGACATTTGAAAACTAGCTACTGTTTAAAGGGGATATCAATAAAAACATCAATAAAAAAATTAACTAGTGTTTATGACATCATGTGGCAAAGTAAGCGTGGTTAGGTAACCTCTAAAGGCCCATGTATCCTACAGCGTTGACTATAATTATCATAATTATCATGTTAACCCGCTGCTACTAGCCCAGCACAGCCATGTGCAACACAAACAGATAAATACTGGAATATTCATCTGTCACTGAAGCTGAGTGACCTTCACTACGGCTCTTCTAAACATACCGTTGGATTTCAAACTTGCGTCTCGGTATCTAAATATAATTGAACATATTTAGATGCTCTGTTATAAATTGCACGTCCAATAACATCCTTGCTTTTCCAGCTAACGAAGCTCAACATTTGCTGTCCGCCCTTCTACAGAAATGGATGAAGATTGAGGTTCAACCGAGATTATTTCTGCCTCCTGAGCAGCCCTAGCTCTGAGACGTGTTTGGATAAATAAAACATTTAATCTGCTATGTGGATGTGTTTGCTAGCAAGCGCCACTGAACAGGATCGGACGTTGTCTGCAGGATCAGCAAAGCGTTAATCTCTGGCTTGCTCCCATTCTCAGGAGAGAGAGCACCCGTGCACCTCTCATGTGGCCCAGAGCCTGGATGGAGAGGTGCAGGCCAAATCCAAATGAAAAGAGGCAGTTAGCTGTCCAGACTGTAGCCTATTTTCAGTAGGTAAAGCAATGAGTGAGGTCTTTCTGGGCACACAGCCTTTCAGTGTTCATCTTGGGCACCACTATCCTCCATAGAGTTAAAACTCCACTTCACCAGCAGATGTTCAATTAGAGCCAAATGAGGAAATTAGAGATCTGGTGAGGAAAATGTGAAGTGACATTTAAACAATGTAAACAATGTTTTTAATAGCTTTAACAGCATGCAGGATGGGTCTGAGCGAAAGCAGACCGGGAATCATTTAATTACCATCTTTATTAACACACCTGTACCTGCAGGGGCTTATCAGCCCTTCCCATAGTCAAACTCAGGGACATTTGACGGAACCCTTTTAGAAAGTTTTCTGAAGGCAGCAAAAGCACTACTGAACGGGAAGGAGATATGCAATAAAGGAATGTCAAATGTGCTGCTCTGGCTCCTCCAGCAGGGTTGGGCGTTCTCCTGACTCTGAGGCTTTCTGCAGAGAGCCTGCCAGAGCAGATTGACCATAAATGCAGATCACTCTGCAAGAGATCTCTTCTTTCACGGTGACAGCCACCCGTATTTACCCTGCCAGTGTCGCAGCCATGTAAGATCCACAGTGGGAACGGCTGCAGATGGGACCGGGCCAATCTCTCGTGTTGTTTTGCTCATGCTATCAGACTAACCAGCATCCAGACCACATAGAGACGGCCTCCGGTGTCGCTCACTTTAAATCAGCGAGCCGCTCAAAAACCTGTCCTTTAGAGTTTGTACCTACAGCATTTGAAGCTTTAAACACAGCAAGCAGATCATTTCCACAAGGCCCCAGGCAGAAAATGAGTCACGGAGCATCTCGCACTAGTAATTTCACAGGAGCACTGATTCGTGTCCCCCCGTGCTCTTCAACGCGTGTTATACCTTGGCAAAAGTCAAAAAGCTGGATTAAAAGTCTGCCTATATCTGCTTGATTTGTTTTAAGTCCTAAAAAAAAGGAAATATGGGGGAGAAAGATGGCTCACATTTAGGCCACTTTCCAAGCAGCTTGTTTTCAGAGAAACACGTGATCCACTTATCTCAAGCTGCTCGACGCGGACCGAGACGCGTTTTGTCCACAGCAAATAAACCACGTTTGACATCGTTTGATATGCAACATGTGAGAAAACAGCTGAAACAACAATGGATCATCTAGGCTCATATCAGGAATCAAATGGTTTTTTAGGTTTAAAAATGAGAGAAATACTGTATAAATAAGGGGTTGTTGACTGTTGAAAAGGAAGAAGAGCGCACAGGTCCATCCCACCCTGGACACACACACACACACACACACACACACACACACACACACACACACACTTTTTCACTGTCCAGCGATGCACAACATTTGAGCCATCTGGCCAGTCGACTGAAAACATCCCCGGTGTCCTTTGTCTGCCGCTTCCCTGTCAAATAGCAGCTTCATTTCATTTATTTAAAATGTGTGACGGATCTTTTTTTTTATATCAGCGCAGCGTGAATGTTGATTTAGATGCTTTGAACCACAGAGGAGGGGCTGTTTCCCAGCGAGATAGTGCTTCAGCTTTATTGTGCTGCAAGCAAAGCTACCAGTTGAAACTATTTTTGACCACTGGCCAACCGAGCTGTTAAGACCGAGACCATTTCAGCGGAACTGAATGTTTTATTGTAAATTTGATTCAGTGAATTTAAACTTTAAACTATCCAGTGCTACTTTACTGGTAACACTGGAGAGATTCTGCACTGTTCCAGGAATAAAAAGTTATGTGATGTATAAAACGCTCCTTGAAACTATACGATCTCGGGCTCCCATCCTCTTGTGTCTCTGCTGTAGGACTGCACGTCTTTAGCTGTGTGAAACCACTAATCTTGTGCAAGATGGAGCTGATGAAACTTTGAAGAGATGTTACCTTGGCAACAAGGTTCCTGTACTAACCTTGTTCAAAGGTGTCACTCAAACGGTTACACTCCCAACAGCACGCTGCTGCAGCAGCGATCTGAGCCCCTCCGCAAATATGTTTGCCTTGACGCTGATGGAGAAATGGAATTATATTACCGCTAAATGGGGAAAAAAAAGCTTGAACACATAAGGTTCTAATTTAATGTCATCAAACATCAGAAGACGTTTGACTACCGAAACAAGATCTGCATCATATTTACAACACCTGCTCATTTAAGACAGTAAATACATTTAAGTTTTCCTCTCTTGTGCACCTACAGGTGAGTGGTTTTTTTCTTAGGGTACCAAACTCTCCAGTGATTAATATCCATAAAGGAGCATGAGCTGCCTCCTCGGGACATCTGCAGACCTACAGTGAAAAATATACTATTAAAAACAAAGTATCTGCAGCAAACTGCCCCGGCTGATTTTGCTTGACATTGTCAGAGCTACAGAGAACATGATTCATATCTGACCGTGTCCTAAAGAGGAGGATAAGTGGGGACCGGAGCTTAAAAGCCCCATGTGCACAAGGTCACATGTTTAAGCTGGAACACGCTGCAGCATGAGAGCGCCTCCAACAGAAGGGAGGGGGGGGGATTTGTTCCTGCCACACCCAGAGCGCTTTAGCACTACCCTCTGCTGATAAAAACGCTTTTGGAAAGGCTGAAATTTCAGGAGTGAATATCTGCATGTCTGGCAGCGCAGAAAAGTAAGATATTAATAAAGGCAGGAGGCAGTTATCGGGAACAGAACATCCTGGGGCGACACACGACAGGACAGCTGATTGAGTGCGTCTGCTCTAATGAGTTGACTAACAAACTCGATGTCTTGCGGCCACCTACGGATGGAGGTGGCGTGTTGTTCCGTGGCTGGTGCAGCCCGCTTACACTCATCAGCAAGACTTGCTCTGCGCTCTCAGCTGCTTTGTTTCAGCTGATGTCATCTAAACCTTGTCCCTGCAGGCTTGTCTAGGGTAGATAAGGACCCTCCCAACCCTGCTAGTGGTGCTCTGTAGAAAAAAAAAGAATAAAAAATGGGGCTGCAGCTATGAAGATGGATTACCCAGCTGGTGACACCGGTTCACTTTCCACCAAAGTCTTAATGCAATTAAGGCAATTAATCTTCTCACACACACACACACACACACACACACACACACACACACTCTCACACACACACACACACACACACACACACACACACACACACACACACACACACACACACACAGATTGAACATCCAGACAATCACATTTACTTTACAAAAAACAAACAAAAAAAGAAGTTGACAAGCACGAAACGTTGCTTCTGCGCTCATCAGACAGGTAATGTGGAAGAGCAGCATGCTGGTTGTCTCATTATTTGCTGCTCACCCAAGCGCGTCTCTGGCTCACATCTGTGAAGGCTTTTGATTTTGATTTTCACAACAAGCGAAGGATTGAATGCTGTGGTCGACCGACATGCAGGACGGCTATTACATGGGAGCTATTTGAAAGACAACGCCGCTAATAAAAACAATAACAGGTGCCTTTCTAGGCCTTGGTGCGGCATAGGACACGTGGACCTATATTGTAGATCAGAGACATGAGAGACGATAGAAGGAGCACACATTTATATTTTAATTGTGCTTCATCCTTCATTATTTGAGCCAATTAACAGATGTATATTCAGCCAAAATAATTGTTTTCATTTATTATATAATAGAAATATTTCTGAAAAATACAAACTGACAACTAAGTTGTTTCATTATTTTCTTTCGACAAACTCAGCAGCCTGTATTATCTTTAAAAATGCCAAAGCTTAAGTATTTATCTTGATTCTTGCTTATCTTTTGCTATTTTTGGCAGCTTAAACTTTGCAAGATTTAATATAAAGCAAATATTTGGGGCTGCTGTGTAGATTAGCCAGAGATTGGAAGAAAGGACAGAGAGATGGTTGTTATTTACGGGCACGGTAGAAATAACATAAGCAGCTTAAGCTCCTCATCTGCAGGTTGTTTTATATGGTTCAGGATCACAATTCACACCTGCGATCTCTGCCACAGACGCCTAAATGAACCAACAACGGGAGCTTAATCAAACCCGCATTCACTCCAGAAACCTCTTTTAACCACTGTTCTGCACCATCAAACAGCATGAGTGATTCAACCAGATGCGATTGAAGAAGCTGCAACAAGGCTCTCAGGTAAACTCTTCATTATATTGTGCTGATTTAATGTGGCTGTAAACTTTTACCCAAATAGCCAACATGCTATTTTGGGTGACGAGGGTGATGGAGACGGCCCGGGGCAGGTGAAGGGCAGCAGCAGCGAGTCCACTATGCAAATTCCAGGCACTTTGTTTGACAAGCAACAACAGAGTTTTGTATATATGCAAAGGTTGGCAGGTCACCGTGCACATAAGCCCCGAGCAGAGTCATGCTAGAATGGTGACACCCGATGGATGACCCCTATCTGCACGGAGACGGCCAGGCAAGACTTCTTACTTCATTCAGACCGATGTGCAAATGCAATTCATCAAGTGGGGTCCACTCCGAGGTCAAACATGGCGCCATGCTAAGATCATTTCAAAAGGACACGTGAGAAGAAAACAAGCCCTGCGCAAACAACTGGATTTTTTGGTAAGTTATTCATTCCTGAGGTGATAAATAGAGGTGAAAAATACTCGATTAGCTTTAGAATTTTCTCAGTCAGCGGCCACCTCTAAAGATCTGGAGATAAAGAAGCCAAACCCCATTAACCACTGCTCCGTCAGCATGTCTGTTAGTGCTCCCTAAAGTTTCTCCAGGGACATGCCGCGGTAAAGTTTTTTAACGGCAGCTTTTAAAGGTTTTCTGTAACTGTAACAATGATAAACACAGGAACAGACAAAAGTAGGAATGTTTTCCTTTGCATCTGAAGATGAAGACATGAAGATTTGTGAAGCCAGGTAAAAGGGCCAGTCAAACAAGCCAGTTTTCTGGCCAGTCTCAATGCATTTTCCATTCATTGCCACAGTTTGGCGACACCACAGAGGTCACAAACAAAAGAAATGTCCATCGCATGGACACTGGATGGCAGAGGCAGCACACCCCATCACTGGATCAAGGACAAAACGTGTAACATTAGCGTTACCTGTTGCTTTCTCTGAGTGGGTCGCTGCCCTTCCGCCATGACACCACACCCCAAGGAGACATCTTGGGCTTGCACTCGATTAGTGCGTCCCCTCCCGCCTTCACCAGCGTCTGGCTCTTTAGTTGATTTTGAGAGAAGTCTGGAGCAACAGCTGAGAAAAGAGCTGAATGTTAAAGCCAGAAATGTTTGCACAGTTAGAAAAACATGGCTGATAAGTCGTGGTATTACGGTTATCTCAGATCTCATTATTTCTGTAAAACTGTTGGACATGAATTACTTAAGCTCCATTTTCAGCTCCACAAGTGTTAGGTTTTGTCCCCATTTGGCATCCTTTACTCTTGAATTTGTTCTATAAGTCTTGGTCTGTGGAGGCTGATATCCATCAGCAGTATCATCAAGATGAGACAAGTTGGGGGATGAATAGTGAATGAGAACTGCTGCCAGTAAAGAGCTGGAGAGTGACAGTCATGACAAGGCAGATGGGTGAGGCTAGTGAGCAAAGCTGCCTTGGCATACATCACTGTCAGCCTCATGCATCCGTCTTCTAATTAATGCTTTTCAATTAGAGGCAAATAAGACAGAGGCCGGAGGTCATCTGGCAGTGTTGAACAGAGGCGTGAACATACACAAATGACTTCTACAACTGCCAACACACACACTTTATGCATGCATTACATTCCAAAACAGCAGGGGCAACACACACATTGGCAGGGTCTTACCTATGACTCGCAGCTCTGCGTTGGAATACGCTTCACCGTGCTTATTCCCCGCCACACACTGGTACATTCCCGTGTCGGACAGGGTTAAACGACTGATTGACAAGGCTCCGTTGGCAACCTGTATGCGTTCCTGCAAACACAGCGATGCAGGACCTTAATATTACCTTATTCCGCACTCTCATCTACATTAAAACATCCAGCCACTGGACCAGTGAATTATAGTCTGGAAGAGACAGACGTGGCAATAAATCTAGGTTTTCATCACTAATGGAGGGAAAGGCTTGGTTGGATGCAGGCAGGCTTGCGGAAAATGACCCTAATCAATCTGCATGTTTATGAGAGTGAAATAAAACCGTGCCCTATTTATATCTACGACTGTATGGCAGGACTCATTTCCTCTCAGCAGGAGAAGGGGATATTATCCTGGAGTGGCGATGCAGCTAGATAGGCAGGGTGCTTGGTTTACATGGTTGTGCAGAACCTTCAGCACTGCTGTTTATGATGTTCACAAACAACACCTTCACCTCAGAATGGAACTCTTCAACATTTCTGTGCCGTGTTCTGCCTTCATGCCCTTCATCTCCCGTTTTCCTCGTGTTCACTCTTAATATCATTAGAATCCATTTCCATCGGGGTGTCTGAGTAGGCCTGAACTGCAGTCCCAGGGGGGAAGGATTAAGGTACCGCCACATGAAAAGCGAGGCTGTCCTCGCTGGAATATCACAACCTAATCCTGTGTTTGAGCAGGTTGTGTCGGAATTTCCAGAACACTCTGGATGTGCAGGGGCGAATATCCCTGCTGGCTAAGGAGGCAAATGGTGGCGTATATCAGTCTCAGCATGGAAAGCTCTCACATTTATGGCTGCTATTAATTAAGCATGACGTTCCCCTCAAATCAGCAGTTTTTCATGCCGGGACCTGGGGGGGGACCATCTGTACACCTTATGCTGAAGGAAGATGATTGGCAATGTGATTGCCAACAAGAATGAGTAGACCAATCTGATGATTGAAAGATGCAAAAGAAAAATAGGTAAAAGCAAAGTGAAGAAAAGCACAGCGACGGCACCGCTCACTGCTCATGAGCGGTGCTTTCACAATAGCAAGAACAAACAGTCATCTCAGCCTATTTGCTCCACTTGACGAAAAGAGAGAATTCAGTCTTTGGGCAGTAACATCTCACACTCACCAGCGCTATTAAAATGCTACAGTGAAGCAGGAATGGTGGCCCCTTTAAGTAGCATAAATCCTGTTTCCTTTCAATATACTGTCCCTCAGGCATGCAGCCAGTGTCAATAAGCCAGCAGAGTGAAGCCCTTTGAGTAGAAATAGTCAAAAAACAATGGCTGCACCAATGCCGGAAACACCATAATGAAGGATCTTTAACAAACTCTTTAATAATTGTGCTATTTAAATGTTGACCGTGGGGAGTTAAAGGTCCAATGTGCAAGATGAATGTCTCCAAACATAGAAAACCACTATCATTTCAACTTGGCTATGTTTAAAAAGTCCTAAAGGAATTAACTTTGAGTGAACCACAAGTCCAGTTGATGGGTTGATTCACTGTAATAAATAACAACAAATGGTGCATCCTCTCCCCACAGCTCCCTACGCCAATGACCTTTCCCTCTTCCACTCATTAAGCCTCTGTGGTTAATGGTGGCATTTCAAACAAAGCAACACCTTTGCTGATTAATCCGTTCACCCATGCGTGCAGAATATGACCATTTATTATTTCTATGGGAGAAACTGCAGCTGCTGCAACCTTCAGTCATCCGCCAACAGTTCTGAATCCAGAGAGTTGGATGTGGAGGTTTGCCTCTTTTCAAAGATGAAAAAAAAGAAAAAAGAAGCACTTTCATTTGATGGCATTGAGTTCAGGGAAAAAAAGCGAGTAGGCGGAAGGTGACATTAACAGGATACATACACAAAAGGAATGTGGTGATGAACTGTGCACTGATAATTATCACTGCACACTTATCAAAGCTGCTAAAGATGATATAAAATATGCGATCTTTTTAATAGCTTTTACAAACCAAGCTAAAACATTTTCACAAGAATGGTGATTAGAATTCTGTAAAAACAAACCAAGTGTGCATATCATAAGACTTCGCTGTGCCTCAAGTCAGAGCTTCGCTCAAGAAACATGTAGAACATCCAACAATTAATCTATATTCTCCAATGCGTATGTCCCCTTTATGCATAATGAAGCAAATTAACATAATGGCTGTTTATTTATCAGGTGCAAGCTGCGCTCGAGTGTCTGATCAATCTTTACTAAACAAGCTGGCAAAAGAATCCAATATAATAATCCAACATGATGCATGAAGCCACATGTTTGCAAATGCCAAGACTTTGATATACAATACAAGTAAACTGGGTGGAGCTGCTGGAGGCTCATCTCTTATCATTGTAGCTACAGTATAATGGGAATTCAGAGAGAGCAGCGGGCCAAAATGGGAAAGTAGGCTATGGAGTATTTATACAAAGAAACTCTCATTTCATCTTTGGTGGCACAGGATTAATAACAGCATTTGGTGAAGGGAGATTTAACAGAAGATTAAAGAAGCTCTAGGATCACTGAAAGTCTAGCTGAAATACTTATTCTGTTTAGAGGTTCGTCTCCAGTCAAAGAGAAAGAAAGGAGAAAGTGTCTAATACTGTCAAAATGAATGTAAAGTGGAATTTTACTCATCTGAGGATGCCGTGTTTTGATGAAAAGGGCGGTAATAAAAGGTAATTCAGTTTGTACAATCAGCAGCGGAAACGCTCTGAAAGCAGCGGAAACGCCTGCACTCATTCGTCACGCAGTGGCACAGACGCCGCAGGAGGTATTCGTGGCAGGGCTGCTGTAATTCATGCTGGAGGCAAATTTGTCTTTTATTTTAAAGTTGCGCTCCTGCGGGTCAGAACTCACCTCCGAGGGCTCCAGATTCTCGCCATTTTTCATCCACCTGTAAGAAGGCTTCGGCTTCCCCGTGGCTTTGCATTCCCACACCAACGAATCATCAATGAGCTTCTGGACATCTCGGGGTTTCTCAATGAGTTGAGGAGGGGCTGAAAGCAGAAAAAAAGTAGGTTATTGACTCATGCAACTATAAATTAACCACAAATGAGCCAAACCAAAAGTTCCACAGACTCTCAAAATACATATATAAATACATATCTCTGCAACACATTGTTCCTGTGAATCATCATTGTATTTTTTTCCATGAGGGCAGAGTGGTTGGATCTATTAAGGCTTGGAAAGACTGAGGAGAAAATAAATCTTATTTTCAATGCCTATTATTAGGATGTTCTTTAGAAACGGTATGCTCTCAGAGTTTGGTCTCAGATTTGATGTAAGCCCACATATGCAGCTTCCTTTCATGCATCATGCATTTTTTAAGGCAGCCCACCCATTCAATGCAATGGGAGTAAGTGGTGGTATAATTATTAGGAATTCTCCCTCTTTCTTGCAAGTAACTGGAGGTTGTTAATGATGAAACCCAAACAAGTGTAAAGTAAAACAGGGCTTTGTGCAGCCTGAGTAATGTGAAGTTCAAAGCTGTTCTCATCCTCGTGTAAGGCCACTCGGCAGGACAAGAGGAATAGCCTGCTGCACTTTTGTGCTGCACGGACTACATTTAAGGAGCTCTCAAGGACTGACCTTTGTGGATGCTTTTCAGTAGCAGTCCAATTCTGCTATTATTAGCTCTGGAGTGAAATGATGCCTCAAAAGAAGAATTGTGTAGTGGTCTGCTCACATTGTGTATCTGAGAATTATCTGTGTCTTCTCTGCTGCGTTCCTGCGAAACCCACATACCAGAATCTGGGCTAGTATCAAAAAGTATTTGTATTTGTGGATCACATGTGCAAGCATTGGCCACAAAGCTACCGGGGCTGCAGCGCGAGGTGCACTGAGGCCATTAACATTTAACTTGAGCGGAGGCTGGGCGGCTGCCATCTGTGCTCAGGATAAAAAAGGTTACAGTCTCTTTGTCTGAGAACTGCTGCTCCTGTACATCATCTGAGAAAGACCTCTGTTCCAAGGCAATGCCATATCTATACTAACCTCTTTATTGCTGTTGCTTGGCCTTATAATATTGAATTAGTGTGACATCTTTCCTACCAGCAGTTTAAGCCTTTATGCACGAGTAGAGACGTTTACGTGAAAAGATGTCGGATTCAATTACTCTGCGAGACTAAATCTGATTCAAAGCTACTGCAGTGAGATCCCGCCCCACCCACAGAACATATCACGAGTTCTGCTGTTGTCCTCGCTGCCAGGGACCCTCACTCCATCCCTCACCTGCAGCGTACGTATCGACTTGCAGTCAAAGCTTACCGAATGGAAGCAGGCAGCCCATCTCTGACCACACTGAGCCAAATGCGCATACAATCAGAGCTAACGTCAAGAGGCAGGAGAGAGATGGGAATTAGCCTTGTTAGTGAAACCAGAGTGAGATAATGTAGAAGCGAATCTGCAGAAACACAAATGTGAACACAATAGAGGGGAACTGACCTGACGGGGGGTTGCATTAACGTCTCCCCTGAGTAGAACAAACCTTAACAAGGAACCCAGAGGAAAATCTGATCTGTAGGACCATCAACATCACCAAGTCCATGTTTTTTTTTTATTGTTGGAAGGGGAACATTGACTGGTTGTGTGTCGCTTTAGCAGTGGGACTAAAGCTGGACACCTTGTTTTTTTAAATATATATGTGGCAATAGAAATTCACAGAAGGTGTCCACAATGAGCATTGTGCCATAACAAAGCAACACCATCACATTGTCCTGTCGAACAGAATGCAACACTCCTTCCCTACTTTAGCTTGCTTGGAAATACAAGAGACTCCCTTATTGATTCCTCCATTGGCTTACACTGCTGACGAATGTCTCAAAGGCTTAATGCGAAGGGAGTTGAAAATAAGATTACTGATTTTTATCACCTGCCTGAGAACAGCAAGAAGACAGAGAGCCCCAAGGTTTCAGAGCGGTGGTAAGTAATGGCAAATGGTTTAATGCCCCAAATGAGTTATTTTTGACAGTTGACACAGCATGAAAGGGAGCAATGAGAAGGAGAGAAAATGACCAAGGTGGGAGGGAAATCGGTGGCGTAAGATAAAGAAACAACACGGGGTGGTCTGCCAACCACTGGAATCTTACATTAAAGGTACAAAACAGAAGTTATGTTTACCCCCTTCTAACCACAGGGGAGATTTCTTCTTCCCAGCTGATCAACAAATTGGTGTGTCTTTAGTTGTACTCGTCATTATTTTCAGGACTGCATGCAGACTCTGTCTCTGCCACTATGAAGATTTCTGCTTTATTCTTATGTTATTGAAATAAATGTGACCAATAAAACAGACATTACCCACACGACAATATGTACTTGATTCAGTTCCTACTGTGCAGATTATGTCCTTGACATATGTGTCACCCTTCTATGTATAGTACATTGAAAAGGGTTTGATCTCTAGTCAACTTCAACGTCAATCATGATACCATCTGGCGTCACCCAGTACGAGGTTCACCAACAAGGTCACATTCAAGGGCTCAGCCACATCAACCACATCCCTCCTTTAATCTGGATCAAAATATTAGAGGCATCATGGCCGACAGCCTTTAATCATTTTGATGTGGCATTAAAAAGAGCCTCCCTCCTCGTGTACGCGCCCTGATCCTCTGCTGATGCCCGGGACTTTATGAGGCTGCTTGTGTCTGTTGGTGGATGCATCTCAGTCTGAGCTGGTCTGACAGATGTGGTGCACGCTGGTCAAATATTCATGCACGTCAGGATCACCTACCATAGAAAGAGAGCTTTCCTTTCACTGTGTTCATTCCCCTCGAATTCTCAGCCACACATTCGTATGTGCCCGCATCCTCCTGCTGGAAATATGGGATTTCCAAAACGCCGCTGGCTTTCCTCGTGTCCACTTTCCTGGAGAACGACACACCGTCTACCCTCCTCCAGTTTATGGATGGTACAGGGCTGTGAGAACAGACACTATTTCAATTTCTCTGAAAGATTTGCTGCACAACCGTGACTTCTAATCTAGTTACAACTACTTCGACTGAAATTTGAATAATACATTTGCAGGATCAAATCTAACTTTTAGAAAACAGCAGAAGACAGACTTATGAATTCAGACATCTGAGTGCTAATAGGTTAGTTATTCAGCCAAAGATCCCTGTGGGCACAGATTTGAGCAGTGACATTATTATAAGCCGTGGAGAGCAGCAGATCTAAGGCCTCTCCTGGTGCAGACTCCTGTTTTTCAATCAGCATCTGGTAGAGTTCCATCATCATGGAGAGCTTAGCCAATATTACTTCAATACAATCTTAACGGGTAAAAATATCCACTTCCGTAGAAAGATCCAGTATCCAATTCAGTAGCGTTGTGTTTTAACGGCTTTAAAATGTCTGATTGGCTTTTACATATAAAGCGACGAGGGAACATATCCCAGCACTTCATGGGTGCCAGCTTACTTTCCCAGAGCAAAGCATTCCAGCTTCACGGTGGATCCTTTGGCGACGTGAACAAACTCTGGAAACTGAACTTCAATCTTTGGCTCATATTCACCCATCACACCTGGGAGAGGAATACAAATGAACACAATCATTCATGCAATAACGGGAGGAAAAAGTTCTCTTTTTAAGCAGTGAGTCAGGCAAAATAAATGCAGAAACTTTTCTTTTTCCCCATGCAAAGCTTGTTACTACCGGTTGAAATGTTTTGAGCGGGAGGGAATGCTTCCAGTGCCGTCACGGGAACACACTCTGGTTAAAAAAAATGAGGCAAAATAAAAAAAAACTGAACCCAAAAACACCAAACTGTTCCAGTGGACATGCAACACACCTTGCAGTGTTGGGGGAAATGCTTTGAGAATTCATGGAAGGTTTGAGCTTTCACATCTAGATGAGTTTCATCTTGTCGCAGTGATAACAGCTATGAACCAGAAAAATAGGCCCATAAAATCCCCCTGGGTGCTGCTACTGTGTCTACAAAGCATCCCATTCAGTGTCAGTGAAGCAGCTCTGCTGGATTATAATATTGCTGCTGTGCATGCTAAAATTCCAGATAAAGGAGCAGGCTGGAACGTGAGCGCTCTGGTGATGTGACAGAGAGTAATTTATAAATCACGACTGGAACGTCAAATGTTGTGGCAAAGCACACGCGCATGTTCTTTTCCATAGCTTAAATGACGGCAAGGTGCAATGTTTTATTGCATTTGAAATTTGCTTCATTTTCCCTAGATGTGCAAATTCTGGGTGCACAATGTCGATTTTAAGGCTCTCTCATTCTGCAGGGTGACAATGGCTTTTCCCTCTCTGCTGTAATTCAGGGCAGTGTTGCACAAATGGCTCTGGAGATGGGGGAAACAGGCCAATTTCATCTCACTGATTTGGTGAGGCATGTGTTATCGGGACGGCTCCCCAAATGACTGTGAAAGCTAATTCAGATCCTTATCACAACTGTCTCATACTGAAATGTAACCACATCCCTATCAGCCATTTAGAGCTGACAGGTGGAAGAGGATGGATAATTGTCTCATACCATAACCTTTTGTAGCGGACACCTGTTCAGCGTGTATGCTGGCAGCCCTGACCACATCCATCCAAAATACACATTTGAAAAAAAAGGAAGGGAAATGCAAAGAAAACCACTGCGACGAGCTGGTTGTTGCGTTTCTAATGAGCCATTAAATTGTAATTGCTAGAAATTTGAAACACATGCAGTATAGTATGTATTATTTCCACTTTAAATGTTTCTTTCAAATCAATTTTAATTCATCTTCATTCATCATCATTCAGTCTGTTACAATTAAAATAGTCTCAGTGCATCGCTCTATGCTAGTCTGTCACCCTGGTTACACAAGCAGCCCCAGAGGTGCAGACAACAGACACACAACACACTTTATTCATTTACCACATCTTAGTTCAGAACAAACCTTAAAATGGGCATCAACTTGAAAAAATGAAGTACCTGTAAGCACCTTCTTTTTACTAATAAATAATAAAACGTCTTTGGAGAAATATTCCTTTGTATCACAAAGAGTAATTTCTTCTGCCATAATAACAAAAGCAAATATTTTTTCTGAATGTTTATTTAATTTAAAATTTCACCTTTATTGTCTAACTGTGAATAACTTTGGTGTTTTGAGCTGGTCAGGACCAGGATGTGCCTGCAGCCTATTTTTCTACTGAATAATGCATTAAAAACACATACAATAATGTAGAATGTTGTTAAATTAATAATAAGTTCATGGAATTCAGTTCAAACGTGATGATTCCATTCAAAACCCAAAAAATCGCGGCTAGATTTAGACAAAATGCCCAAGGTTGTTTTTTCCTTTTTTAACAGCTTTTCTTTTTTTTTAACCTTGCTGCAATTAAGTGGAAGAGAAAGACCCAGATAAATGTCACAGCAGACATTTCTCCTGATAATAACTTTAGTTTCATATTTCCTGCACTGCTCTATATTGGATCTGGTAGGAAGCATGTGTCTGTGAACAACATCTCCAATTAGATTACTTTCTGACAATGACCTTTTCCTCCGTAGTGTCTTGATAAGGCCAGCCTAAAGCATCAGATCCACATGCTAAAGGACATGCTCAAATTAATTAAAAAAGAAATAATTAACCTTTACATTTCAACTAATGTCTTCATGAAAATATATGTTGTCCTCACCTTGCTTGATTGGATATATATTTTTGGCTTGTAAAAGAATCAAGGTAGCAGATTAAAAGCACTGGAGGAATTACTAAACTCAAAAAAATGACCTCAGTGTCATGTGACTGTGCATGTTAATTGCATGTTCACTGCCGTGTCTCACCGTCGCTGCGGAGCACCAGTGGCGTGGGGGGACCCTGAACGCGGGTCTTGGTGACCGTGTTGGTCACCACGCAGGTGTAGTTGCCCACGTCTGAGGGCTCCACTTTGGCGATGTACAGGTTCCCCGTCTCCTGCGAGATAAAGCGGCGGGTGTCCTGCTTCACGAAGGTCGGGTACTCATTGAAGATCCAGGAAAATACCAGATCTGGCGAAGACATAGGATGGAAATGGAAATTTACAGTCAGGGAGAGAGTATCCTGCACATGACACTAATCTGAGGACAGAGGTGGAGAGAAAAGACAAACGTAGGGACGCAGGTCATCTTGTACATGTACCATTCATGTACCATTCAGATTTTAAATATTTCTGCATACTTTTTGATCAAACAGGAAAATGTGGTCATTCTTCTTCTTCTGTTTTTGAGATAAAACTCTTGAATAATCATAATAAAAAACACACTCTTGTGACCTTTTCATCTCATTTTTTAAGTTGTCAAATTCAGATTTGTCATCGCCGGCCTTAGTCGGTGGAAGGAAGAGCGACACGTGGCATGAAGACGGCTGTCAGTCTTATGACGCCAGCCCAGCCCTCCGTCATCTCCCAAAAGCATCGCTCACAGAAAGTGCAGCATTATTTTTCTCAAGCACCTGTCAGAGCCCTAAAATCAATAACTGGGTTTGGATCTTAGCGCGCCTGTCAACGCTCCAACTGCACAAGTGACTTTTTCCATCATTTCTTTTTCTTCTTGTGATTAAAAGAGTCTGTGCTATGTTACGAGTCCTTCCTGAATACGAAACATGGCTCATCAAACGCCGCACCGGTCGAATTATCTTACAAAACAAGGAAACAAACATTTCCCAACAGCCTGTGGATTGACTATTACACTCATTGGAGGAATAATTAAACCAGTATGAAGACATCTCTCTATTGGACTGTAGCGACTGTATTAGCAAATGCTCCACATCAGTATGAGTAATGTCGTCAGCGAAGTATAATCAATTCAAAATGTTTAAAAGGACTATGAGCTGCTACATCACTGTCGACGATGACATCATTCAACCGCAGATATGATCTTTTGATTGCGCAAAGATAAATCGTAACGACGGTACAGCTGCTGGAACATCTGAGAAATGAAATCTACCCCCACATAAAAGTCGTCCTGCCGTTTCAACAAAGTACGCAGCCCTGAAGTGCACGCGTGGTGCCCTCATGAAGAGGAGGGAACTACGGGATGTGGTTTGCATAACGATCTGACAATCTGACTCCATTTTTCTTTCAGTAGCCGCCTCAAATGAACTGGATGCAATATCTGTTAAACCCTGCGCGGCTCAGGTGTGTTCACGTGAGATTACTGCTGAATGAGATCTTCACGTGACTGAAGTAGCTCATCATGTGCTGTCGGCTCTTCCTCTGGTGCCACCCTAAATGTCCGTTATGCAGTTTTGTCTTCGTTTTTTTCCCCCCTACTGAGCTTAATCAAGCCCTTCCACTTGTTAGCAGATTGGCAATTAAACATAATAGCCTTGGAAGAGTCTTAGCGTTCACCTGCTCCTGCTGCTCAGCCATTTATCACAGCCAGATCTAGAACTCATACATAATGGAGCAGGTAAACTGTATGGTATAGGAGATCGTGTAGTCGGTGCAGCGGCACCATTTGGTGGTTAGGGATTGACTGCTGCGTGAGTTGTGAACACATGGAAAAGCTGGCACAGCTGACATCCATGGGGATGAGGAACACTTCAAGGCAGGATAAGGCTTGTTGTTTGTGTTGGTTTCCTCTCCAGTGCGCTTGCACGACGCCTGCACCTGCTCTCATTCTATGTTTAAAACCCACGCTGCTGCACGGCACAACATGAGCGGCACCAAGAGCAGAAGCATAATGAGATATCTGACACAGCTGGATGGACAATTGCAGCGCAAAATCCAGGGCACCGATTTTATGGCTCACACACCGCCCTCTCGAAACCAAAATCACTAGACTTTTGACTATACCGACTGACGCTTGGATTGTCGCCACCTTTGGCTCTACAGAGCGATGTGTCAATCATACTTATAAGACATCTATAGGTAGGCGACTTACATTTAGGAACAGCTTCAAAAATAAGGTTGTTAAAAATTTAAAATGTATTAATCTATTGGCTGAAACGTACATGGTGTTCAAGAAGACCAATAAAGAATGACCTTTTTAAAATAATAAAATCTATGATTAAATAGACGAACCAAAGGATTACATAAAACACAGTCATGGCCGTCCATTAAAACCCTTATTTCTAAAGGATGCTGGAGTGTTGGAGAGAGAACTTCCAAAGTCCCTGAAGTGTTCTTTTGTGGTTTACCTCAGGTTAAAGATCACTTTGCATAAGTCAAAATGAATAAAGCTGCTTCACTCACAAAAGGAGACCCGGGAGCCGCTTCAAAGGACAGACCTCCCTGAATATTCAAAGGCTCAACAAAATGTGCAAGTCAGACACGTCTGCTGCTTCTTTTCACAGCTCAAATCCAGGCCGGACGGCTGCGTGATAACGTAAAGGTGGAGAACGAAGACAAAGGAGCTGAGGGGGGAACCTGAGGAAGCCAGTCAGCTTCTAAAGGGAAGTGGGGTATAATCCTGTCACTCAGCACATGATGACATGCATGATGTTATCATGTCTGTAGTCTGCTTTCCTCTATTCTTTTCCCATCTTTTTCATGGCCATACCACGTACCCACTAGGAGTAAGAGGTTTCTCTGCATTTGCAAAAAAAAAAAACCCAAACAAATAAAAAGGTGCAACATCAGCCAACTGTTGTTTCCAGAGTAAAAACAAAATGTGAACACTTGTAAAATCAGCCATGAGTTTCGTTTTATTTTCCCTCTATGATGTGATTAATTCCTACACAGTGCAGACCCCGAGCCTGCTTCTCTTCCTCCCGCTGCAGCCCCAGAACGCCGACAGCCACACCATCCCCGGGGGCGGGAGCTTTGCACTACACACTCATTTAGACAATATTTATGACCTGGACGAACAACAGCAAAATTAATAAGGACGCCATCTGCCAAAAGATCTGCACTTATGCCATTACATCATAGTGCTTTTGGCGTCTGGATGCATTTCCAGCATACGCTGTGTCATCATTCACCATTATAAGAATACAGCGGGAAACCAAAGTGCATTTTTTATAATTCAGTTACAAAACAGGGGGATGGGAGCATTATACAAAATGCTCAATCTCTCAAAAAAAGATGTATATCAAAAGTACAAACATCTGCGCAAATGGAACTGGATTTATTACAGTTCATGTCATTACAAGAAGAAAAAACAGATCTGAAACTTCTACTATTTCCCCAGTAACAGAATCTTTGATGAAGTGGTTGTCTTGTTTTTTCTCAATCTAAAGCAATAAATGACACAGAACACGCGTGAGCGCCCGTCGCCCTGGTGCGCTTGCTGTGTTTTGCACCATCAGCATTTTCCATGACCACACGAGCACAAAGGCAGAAGTGATGCTTTATGAAAACCTCCTCCATCCAATTCATCATTTCACGCATTTCCCGTCTTTTTTTCCTTTCCTTCCTTTATTTTCCACAAACAAGAGGCTAAAGGTCATTTTCATCTCCTTATCAGCCATATCAGGAGAACAAGCAAACGTAGTTTTGCTTACAGTGTTTATCTCCACAGATCGGAGTCGGTTTTCTTTATTGAATCATCTGCTCTGAAGAGTTATTACCCTGGTGCTGCACAACTTACATACCGTCAGCTTCTGGCTCCTGCAGATATAAGTTTTTGGGTCTAATGTTCACGACATAAACCGATACAGCGGACAGTCTCCGCATGTACTGTAGTTAGGTTTGTGGGTCCTGGCTAGAGGCGAAATCTAAAACAGCCGCCATGGCGTAAATACAATTTATAGCCAGGCTGGATTACTGTGCAGCATCAAACACAGTAAACAGCTGTTATATACAGTGATCTACAACATAAACTGCTGCAGGAAATGAAGGGTCCCTTTGCTGCATAGCAGCACTATCAGACACTGAACATATACATAAACAGCAGAGGAAAAGACTCCCACATTCACTAACATTCCAGAACCTCCCTTTCAGCAGAAAACCCAAGAACACCTTTCTTGCTCTGGACTACAGCGATGTCATTCCACAACGTGCTAACACATACACGCTGCTTCAGGCTCCGAGAAGAGGGTTTGTCTCCTGGACCCGGACAGGATTCACATGTTCTCAGTACTTAAAGCCTTGGGGGAAATCTTTGCTCTCTCTCTCTCTCTCTCTCTCTCTCTCTCGCTCTCATACAGACATAGAAAAATCTACAGTAAGTGGAGAAACATAAAAGAAGCACTCAGCCTTGAATATTTTCTTAAAGGTCTCTCCTGCTGACAAAATAGAGGTCATCAGCATGATGTAGACAACCAGACGCAACAAGACGCAGAGCAGAACGAACTTGGTCACACTGGCTTGATAACACGCTTGGATTTGAAAACTAAAGTAGAAGCTGCAGTTTTGTCAGTTTGTCTTGAGGATCCACTGTGACACATGAGGACAACTGAGCCCACCTTAAAAAAAAAACACATTTCAGAAGCTAGTTTATTAACCAGGACTCATGTTAATCCAATCTCTTACCCTGCAGATGTAGCTGCTACGGTATATTTCTGGCGTGCTCGGATATTGGCTCATCAGATCCAGAGTGACTGTGTAGGCGGCAGCTGGATCTGCCAGCGTGCTCAGATGTGGACTGGCAGGCTGCATCACATCAGATCTGCCCTGACTTTGGACTCTACTGTCTGAAGAGCAGGTACTCTCTAATGGATCCGATTACACGACACGCTGGAGAAATTAATGAGTCTCTGCAAATTAATTTAGACTGACTCCGTTCAGAGCAGCATCGGTGTGTTGGAAGAGAGCACAGTTTGTTCTCCCAGAGATCTCCTGAGCCAGGACAGGCTTCATAAATCTGGTTTATAGCTCAAGAACAGATAGATTTTTTGTTTTTTACCTTTTTAACATACATCTGAATATTTAGTTTTCTTATTCATCACGACATCTCAGGATTTTTTACTCTCGCAGTAAAAAAAAAGCAAATGAAAGAAGCGATTTTGAATTAGGAGTTGAAAATAATAATACAAAAAAATGAAAATGAAAATCAAGTGGACAAATTCAATTTGTTGGGACTCACTCATAAATAAGTGTGTGTGGGTGTGTGTTTGATGGCTTTCACGGTGAAATGCAGAGTGACCTTTACAGCTGGACCTTTCAGACACTAATCTTGCTAAGCCTGTTTTCAAAGCAGACCAAGGTGACCTCACGGACAATAAAGTCAGATATGTTGATTCAGTCACTGAAACCTGCAATTTAGATGTAATATGACCCATTTTCCCATTTTTGTTGCATTTTGAAAAGCTTTTTCATATTCATTAAAACCCTGGATTGATTGCATCAGATACTATTAAAGCATCATGAATTCATTAAAGATTTTTTTTTTTAAGAATAAATCCTGCTCAGTTTGTGTAGCTGTTATTCCTTTAGAGATGTTCTTTTTTTATGTATGAGGGGGTTCCTGTATTTGCAACATTAAGAGTACCAAAATACTTTTGAAACGAGGACATTTTGACTGGTCGACACAACTTCAAATGACCATTTGAGGGTTAAAACACATTTTAAGGTTGAGGTTAGAACTGGGTTTAGGGTGAGCTAAGGAGGGGGGCATTGCATGGTCTATGAAAGTCCCCTTAATGATAGAAGTACAAGGGAGTGTGCATATGTGTATATGTGTGTGCGTGCCTCCTGACCAGAACAACCAACAGAAACAGAACAAAAGTCTATGACCTGCAAGCGCAGTAACTGAGTCATACATCAGCCCCTGAGAAATAGAGTGTTATGATTATAATGTGTGATCCCAGAAGAAGGTTGCAACACTCAGTGAAACACACAGACTCTGGCTTGCATCATTCTTTCAGCAGGTTACCTCGAGCACCATGGGAGGGTTCGAATCCTCACTGGTCCTGCAATCACAGGCTGGTATTTTCAAAAATAAAGCGTCTCCGCTCTTAGTCTTGTATGCTTGATAAAGAAAACATCAATAAAGACCTCCACAGAATACTGTTATCTGACATAATAGTCACTGGGACTCCATTTTATAATACCACAACAACACGACAGTGTGCAGAAAGCCTCATGCACAGTATCACTCAAACATCCAGTAATTCTCCATTAAAGATCCAACAAACTCCCGGACCGCTGGCCACTGTAATGTTGGCTCCTGCCAACCAGAGAAACCGCAAGTCAACTTTATCTGCGGTGTGAAATGAACGTTAATAAGAGTTCGGAGGTCCAGTGAACCTATCAAATATCAGTACCCGGGCTTCAGCTTTACACAAGGGCTCAGAGTTCTGCTAGCCAACTGTGGGTGCGGTGAAAGGAGCCGTCAACTTATCAACAGTTGTTTTTTTTCCACTTGCACAGCAAGTGACAGCGCATTTCATCTGGGATGAAATCCCTGGGGGTGCTGAGAGATTTGTGTTTATGTAGCAGCGCTGCAGAGCCTAAGGACACGACTGTTGACTGTAGCTCTGCTGAAAATGGAGGTGGGACCACGTCCACAAAGGAAAGGGGGTCATTTCTTCCTTTACCTGTGCTTTCAGACTAACCACGAGCAGCTATTCATGCAGACTATTATTCCACAGCCTTTGCTTCTCTGTCTGACTTTTGTCTCATGGAGCCACCTGAACACACGTCAGCTGTAGTAACAAGCATGTGCACTGTAAATTTTAAGGAGCTTAAGAGGAGATTGTAGAAGAATGTCACTGACACCCTTCAACAGGGAGACGTGTATGTGTGTATGTGTGTGTGTGTGTTGCGCTCAGACTCCTCTTTGACCTTTTCATACCTGATTAGAAACTCCAGTCATCTCGTCTCTCCCTGCAAATATACTATCACATTTCATGCTGCTGTCATGTTGTCTGCTGCTTGTCACCGGTGTTTCTCCTCACTGAAGGCAGCCGAGGCCACTTTACGTCAAAATGGCTGATTGGAGAAAACGTTCCGTGAGGCTCTGCATGGATGTGTGTGACAGTAACGTGATTATTTCTGAGAGCTGAAGTGCCCGAACGGATGAAGCGAGGAATTGTGACTGAATGTGGGATTGTAGAAGGCGATTACTCATGGAGATGTGAAAGGTGTCTCCTGCTAATCATATTAACAGCTAAATAATACAGGAAGAAAAAAAGGGAAATTGCTTGAGTCATGAATATATGTCAACAAATATCGCTGGTGTAAATGCATCCTTCTACAGGAAGTATCATAGAAACCTCATTAATTATGTATTCATATATCAGGTCATAATTTGCTGAAAGCGGTTAAGTTATGTGAACCCTGTAGCGAGTGGACCAAAGACAGCAGAAGGTCTGTGACGGCCTCTGATGGACTTTCATCAAGCCAGAAAAGCAAAAATAAAAGTGCTCCACTCTTGGACCTCAACCCCTGTGACAGTTGATGAGGGGACTGAGAGGAAAGGAATGCAAAAACATCATCCACCATCCTTGGTCTGGAAGGTCCAAGACTGGGGCAGCAGCTGTGGAGAGGGCCCGCTCCTCAGTCCTCATAGGACAATCCTCCGCTTTTGGCTCGAAAGACGCAACGCCTTTTTATGCCCAATTTATGTTATCTAGCAACACAAGCAGAGGGGAGGGACGGAGGTGGCCAAAGAGAGCATCCTGGCTGGGCTCAGCGTGAGGGAGCGGGTGTAGGGTGAAGATCACGGCCATTCGGGGGGTGCTCGCAGTAGATATGCTGCTCTTTCAAAACACGCCAGACAATTTGGCTCAGACATCAGTATGGCTCCTGTTGCCACACATTTACAGGCTGAACACACTCATGCTAATAACATAAGAATAAGGAGGCTACCACAATATACTGTACGTACGGTGTCATGCACAAGCCATCCAGGCAGGATGAGGACCCAGCAAACATATGGTGACAGGTAATTTGATTTCTATTTTCTTGAATACACCACATACGATCGGAGGTTGGTTAATACGTGAAGGGGTCCTCTCAGGGAAGGGCAGGTGGCTGCATAACAGTTATTGGTTTTCAAAGTCCTAATAAAGCACGGTGCTCTACCAGAACAGTAGCTTAGGGACTGGGCTGGGGCCAGAGGGTTTCTGGTTTGAGCCCCACTTGTAGATGTGAAAATTGGAAATAATAATGATAATCCTGTATGCATAAAGGTGAGTCAGTTGAGAACATTTACTTATGTGCAATGACAACCTGTGGGCTGTTTGATGAAGTGGTAGCAGGAGAGGTGTGGGGACATTTCTGCAGTACTGTCGGGTGTCCTTGAGCAAGGTACCGAACCCCCATATGATCAGAGCGCAGCTGCTGCATCTGATACAGCTCCCTCAATGATCCTTCATGTTTATTAATGTGTGTAAGAGTAAAAACTAATTTCCCTCTGGGATTAATAAAGTCTGCTTATATAATACAATAAAATACACAGTCATATTCTATTTGATTATGTTTAGCAGAATTTTTACATATTCTCATATTAAAGACATAATCCATAATAATACTATTGATAAATGAGCATGTAAAAATTTGATTCAAGCTGCAACACACGTTTTCAGGGGTGTATACATGTGTGTGTGTGTGTGTGTGTGTGTGTGTGTGTGTGTGTGTGTGTGTGTGTGTGTGTGTTTCAAATCAATTACACAGGTTTTTATGTTGTCATCAGGTTTTGTTTCTTTTACAGTGTTGCAGAACTGAACATCCTTGAAGAAAATGTGGGGCAGAACAGATAAATATAGAGGAAATATCCATCAGCCACAGCAGATTTTTGCACGAGTTATGATCCAAGCTGAATGACAAAGTCTCTCCAGCCACAATTACAACGGTGAGGAAGATAATATCCCACCGAAATGGACGGCAAATTGACAGCCGCTATTAGCTCAGTGGAATATTGAGGAGACGAGGGTCTTAACGGGGCTTTTTGTGTCCTGAAACAGTCCCGGCATCCTGGATTTATCTCCCCATTGGTTTTTAATTGCTTCACTTCAACATATAAAGGGAGATGGAGAGAGTCAGCAAAACCACTGCTCACAAAGCAAATATTCACACATATCAGCAGAGCCACTTGTAAATAAATCAAAAATTCCACATGGGAATTCAGCTCCAGGCAATCACAGTCAATTGCAGGCAACTGGTGTTTTTACCCAGAGCAGACAGGTGCTGGAATTCCCGTCACAGAATATCTGTTAGGTGGCTGTCAAATAAATGAGTGTAATCAAAGCAGCTGTTAGATTTAGAAACTTAAGCCAGACAATTAAAAAACTCTACAAAGGGACGCATCTGCTGCAATTACAAAATATGACAAGCACTGTTTCAAAACTAAAGTTTAATCCTCAAAATATTTAGATTTAAAGCAGCCATATGGTGCCTTTTATTTACTCTACAGATAGAATTTGAACCAAAATAGAGTAAAGGCTAATGGAGGAAGGAGCAGCTTCATGAATAACGTGTCCAAAATAAGCAAGTGGGTTTTTACCTGCAGAAAGACAGTGCACAACTGTGATGCCGTTTAATCCATGCATATTACTAATACAGATACGGAAGAGTGATGATTCTGTAAAGCTATTTCAGGTGTGAGCTGGTATGAAGTTGCATAACAAAGCTGTGACAGACTGAATCACAGGAGGGACTGAAGTCAGAACTCGCCTAAAAACAACATAATCATTTATGTATTGGTCTCTGTGTTGTTTTACCTCCAGAATGTGGCGGGGGGCCACACAGCAAAACCACTCCTTGGCCTTCACGGACTGAAACAGAGCTCCTTCTCTGCGTCTTGAAGTTTTCCAAGTCTGCAGGGCAATAAAATACAAAAGAGGACAGTAAGCACAGGATATCTGGTACACCTGAACCTGATTGTTTTCTTCATATGTCTGTTTTTCATTGTCTGTTTTCAAGGTCATCGACCATGGAGCCAAAGGCAGCATGTAGCAGGTGGGAAAAGACCACCTGCTGCTAGTTTATTATTGAGCTCACACGGATAAACACATGATCACACAGTAACAGCCTGTATTTCTCTGAACGCTGAAGAAACGAGAGCTTAACCCTGACAAATACAGTTCTTGGAAACTCCAAGGGCCACGGTTCAACCTCAGTGTGTGTTTGAAACAGTGGTGGAAACCAGAACATGATGCACCGTCCTCGTTTGTAATGGTACATAAATACAACAACATCTTCTTGAGTCCTTGGGCTGTAAATAGCCTTTGGCTCTGCCTCAGGTCCAAACGCTCCGGAGATTGTAGATCTACCTGAATCACAGCCATGGTTCCACAAGTATCTGAAATGAGTCAAATAAAGAGCCCCACAGGAGCCTCCCAAGAACAGAGCACCACTGACTTATTTCTTTCTACACCCGAACACACTTCCTACAAATCCTTCATGCACCATCTCTTCCCTGGACACCTCATGTTACAGGTACGGTGATTTTACACGGTGGGCAAATACCGAGAAACTCACTGAAGCAAAACCACAAATAACAAAGGGTTTAATAAGATGTATGTGCCCACAATCGATGTTGACATTCTGTAACAGAGACAATTGAGACATCACGTTCAAGAGTGCCATGACAACGTAGTGGTGTCACGTGACGTATGTAAAACAGGTCAGGCTCATTTTCAGGACAGGTGGATTGTTTGACCCCTTCGCCGTTGCTCGTCAGGATTGATGCACGGCCTTTATGCACCATTAATAAAACAGTGTCAAATGTGCTGAGGCTTCAGCAGCAGATGAGAGTCAATTTCTCACCACATGGTGATTCTTTAATGACTAAACTAAATATTCTTCATTCCAACTAATGATTACTAACCTGCAAATGGGCTGGAAAGATTAATCTAATTAGATCATCCAAGGTTTCGCTCACATTTTATAGTTAAATGAACTTTAAATATGAAAGATGCTTGTTGCTGGTTTGTCTGATCGTTCAGACAGCATGAAAATAAATAAAAAACATGTAAGTGTGCTAGAAAATCTCAGTGTGGAGACAATCTCGCTCTTGTTTACCAGTTTCTCTGTCCGTGTGTTTACTTCACCCGCTGAGTTGAGCCGTGTCCTCAAGCGCCTCTCCCGCCGTGCACGGCGCTGCCGGCTGGGCTGTTTAAAAATGATTATCAAACACGCCACGTTTCCAAATGAGATAAAATCTGACGCCGCGGGTCACTGCGTTCCGAGATAAACGTTAAACATTCTTAAAGTGTTCCGAGGACGATTGTACGACACCTGTGGGAGGGATTGGTAGAAGAACCTCATCTCCAGCTGAGAGTGAGCGGATGAAAACATTCCAACCATTGCTTTATAATCCTCCAGTAACTGTATAGTGAAGACGGCGGAGAGAATGAGTTGATATCAATGCTGACACAGACGCCGAACATGAGCCCAACAATCTGCAGCCCTGCTGCAACCCGAAGACGGCGGCGCTGTCGGGTCACACATGAAGGGACTTAATAGCTGCACTGGTGATCAGGTTACTCTCCATTAATCATCCCTGCAGAGCTTTGGCTGTGAGAGGTTTTCCAAGGTTCCACTGGATCTTTGGAACTCCGGGGAAATGAAGATACAAAGTCATTTTCATTCATTTATGGTTGTATCCCAACTCACAACAGCATGTAAATAATCTATTTATATATACATATATCGCCCAGGCCGGATTAATGAAGCTTAATTATCCTCTGTGGTCTATTGTTGCAGCATATTCTGGAGTCAGTAGGAGCAGCGGTGCAGACACGAGCGCTCAGACCTGCTCACTGCAAAACTGCAACCAATTCACTCTCAAATGAGATTACTGATTAGTTCAGCTCCAAGTGATATAAATGTAAAATTATTCGGCTCACTGATTTATGAAGAGGACTATAAGGTCAGTTAATGTATGTCATATTGGCTCCAGGACAAGTCAATTAAAAAGGCAGCCTTTAATTATTTCTTTAAACACAAATCCCTTATTAACCCGAGAGCAGAGTTTAACTAATGAGACTCTTAAGCCATGTCGGGATGGTAGTTTGGCATATTTTTGTAAAGGTTAATACCAAATTTCAACCTTGGATTTAAAAACTGGATGGAAAAAAGGTTGTTTTTTTTAATTGGCTGCTGCAACGTGAAGACCTCATAGTTGTCAAAGGGCTGTGTCAATTCAGCCTTTTTGGTTTTTTTAAGACAAATTATTAAAAATAAATTATCGGCTCGGTTCAGAAGTGGGGAATAAGCCAAGAACACCCCGTTAAATCTTTGTTCAGACCTGGTGTTTGTGTTTCAGTTGTCTGCCGACTGCAGCAGAAACAGAGCCGCTGTGCTCATCAAGACGGCTCTCTGTCAGGGGAGCGAAGGTACGCGCCAATGAAGGACTCCAAACTTTAAGAGAAAGTGAAAAAGACAGTGCCAAAAAAAAAAAAACCTAAACCCCTGAGTGTAGCAGCAAACTCTGAATGAAACTAGGCCAGGATTTTTAAACAGGTAAGGACAAAAACTTTCCCGTCTCAGCATTTTCCTTTAAAAAAAATCTATGTAGTGATGAATTAAAACACTGAACAAAGCTATTAAAATGTAAGGTGAGAAAAAAAAGCTAAAAAAAGAAAAGATTTGAAGGTGTGGGGAGAGCCAGTGGTACCGAGGTCACGGGGACAGCTTTAGGGAAATGGCTGAATCAGTGAGTCTAAAACAGCAGGCTGAACAACGTGCACATAGCTTTAGCTGAAATGTGCAATAAAACAATACTGAAGGTCTAATGGCATCTAATTTAAACATCAAATTGTCTGTCTGCCTTCTCATAGCCGACAAAAAGTGTCCCTGTTCCCAAAAAAGTGCGTTATTCAAATGAGTGGGGTAGATTTGAGAGTTAAATCAACACTGTTGAGAGGACCCTCACAGGCGGGGGGAGAAGCTGTCCACTTAGCTAAATTGAGGCGTAGAAATGAGGTACTTTTGATCTACTGAGATCACTTGAACAGGGAACAGTGTGATCGTAGAAGTGAAGGTGCTTTCTGGGAGGGTTACGACGTGCAGCATTCACTCTGGCTTCATTTATTTTCACAGCTAGTCACATTTTACAGGTTGCTAATTTTAACAAGATGTTTAAAGGAAGCTGGTTTCTCCTTTATCTCTGCCGCTGGATCGTGATTCATGTTTAACCAACCTGACTCGCACATTGTCAGTTTATTTGATCTACGGTTGGCATCCAGTTTGTGACTAAATTATCTGCTTTTTCTTCTTCAATGCTGCAAATTCAGGTAGCTGGAACATTTGGTCCATTTGGACCAATGGACAAAATACCAATTTTGAATCTTAAAAAAAATCTGGCCACCCAAAATGACAAGAGCTTTTTAGTTCCACCATTGACTTTCATCTGGAACCACGATAGGAGGTTAGATAAAAGGACCCGATCCCCTCCAAAATATGCGCCTATAGAACAAAGTGGGAGAGAACAAGAGACATCTGAGGTACTGCTTTTTTTTATGTCTTTTTGGCATTATTTTTTGGCAGAGATCAAAGCTGTCGTGGTTTGTGAAGTGGCGGTGTGGCCCTCACTGAAGCCACTGTCCAGATCCCAGATGTGGCCTCACTCGTGCTAAAAGCATCCTGCCATGGCGGTGAAACCAAAGACTGCCCACACCTTTTTAGACTCTAGTGGACAAAAAAAGAAGCATTGTTGTGTTCAGGTGCACCAAAGACACGGCTGTGGGAGGGGCTTAAAAACACACCTTCTTGTGTGCGCGACGCTCGTTTGTGTGCCCTTTTCCCACAGAAAGCCTTGGTTAACAATGATTAATGGCATCAGAACAATAACCGTGATGTCTGATCTAAAACCATTAGCATAAATTACTGCAAACTGGGGCTGAGATGATGCTGATTAGGCCCTTGCTCATAGCAGAGACATTTGAGCTTTGTGAATGCCAGCACAGCTTAAGCTACACGCATATGGCTGTCTGACAGGGAAACGTGGAATTCACCCACGACCCCTTGATTAAAACATGGTTGCTAAGGATGTCATGAATATATGACTTTAAAATCTAAACTGAGAGCCGTGCTATCGTGCTATGCTCTGCGTTCCCTAAATTTCATCTCAAATCAAGCTTTAGAATTTGTTTCATGTTGCTAACAGCCAAATTTATCTAATTAATGTATTCCATATGTAATATTCAGCAGGCAGCATAGTAGCTCGGCACTTTTCTTCTGCAAATTCACACAGAAACTCCCCCAGTAAACACTTTTTACAGTATATTCTCAAGGTTATTCTTTGAAACTGGATGCATTCCAACTCCTGGAGCATCCCCCCCTCTGTGTCACAAACTTTTGATGGATGATGCTACTCCTCGAAAGGGCTGTGGCTGTCTACCCCCCAAGGCAAGGATAACTGATGGGCAGTGGGTGCTCCCACTCAATACTCGCTGCCCTTGATTAGTATGTCCATTGATTCCATATCAGTGATTATGTAAAAGCTGCGCTACCATAATTCATACTGATGAATAGGCGGCGTACTCGATAACTGAATTACAGCGTGGAGGCTACGTGCAGGTATTGTTCAGGACGCACTGCTTTAGATGCAGTGATGAGTGCAAAATTGAATTTCTCATCTGGTGGGGGGGGGGGGGGGGGGGGTTACACTTTTTTGAGGAATAACAAAAACCTGCTCAGATGAATTCTTGCATGACCGGCTGAATGTGTGCCATCCATCCACCATTGTTGCACTAAAACCATGTGAAAGTGCTCTGAAAGATGAGCTCACACCTTGAGGAGGAGTCATATCATCTGAATGATGACATCTGAATTTTGTTTGACACTTGGGTCAATGTGCATGCGCAAACAAGGGCTCTAAGTGTAGCAAAGCACGAGCTAACAAGCTACGTTGTGTTGTTCAATGCACATCAACATAGAGTGTAAGAACCCTCAATACATTTCTAAATAAATATAATAGGGTGATCATTTTGACGTGGTCGTTTCATAAGTAGCTCACATGCTGAAATAATTTGAGCACCCCTGATCCAAGTGGAACCATCGGTTTCTGACCAGCCGTTTGGTGTTGTTTGGTCAGATTGAGAGAAAATCCCAAGATCCTATTTTACCTTAATGAAGTGTGGTATCAGCCAGCTGTGGCTGTGTGATCTGTCTGGGCTCTTTATTCCCTGGATGGGTCGTCCCTTTTGTTCATAGGCAGATAATCGAGACGCTCCAACAGAGAGACCTATAAGCCTCACGCCCATTGGAAGAGAGCCTCTATTAAAGTGATATTTAAGGTCAAACTCTAAATTGTGCTGTAAACTTGCCCCGTTTTAGTCAATGAGATTTAAAAATATAGATGGCGATTCACATTTTCCACACACTTAAACAGGTGGCTGGATAAACTTTCTTTCATCAAATGAAACGATCAATTAAATGCCTTTCAGCCTGGTTATTGTTACTGAATCACTTTTATTGGATCACAAATAAAGAGAACTGGCTTAACGGGGCAATTACTTCAGGATCTGCCACTGACTTTGGTTGCATAACAGATTTTATTACTCATTAAGAAACTTTTTATGGTTAAATAATGGTTAATCACTTACCCAATGCATATGTTACCGAGGCTGCCCCATTTGTAGCAAATGGCAAAATCATTCCTGGCTATAAAACCTTTTTTTCTTTTATTCTGAATAATTTTCTGTTCCATTAATACAACATAATTAGGAGCTGTCAGAATAACCTCAAGTGCTTCAAAAATGATCTTGAGGTAAAAACGTAGTCGAATGGCGGGAATGCATTTAACGCCAAAAGGTTCTGTTCTAGACGTTCGGCTTCTGCTGCTGCGTGCTGCATTAAATGAAGCATGCAAGAGCAGAATATCTCTGGCTGCCTGGAGGAGAAACACCATGTTCCTGCCTTAAATTTCAGAATTACATGACACCCTCTAGTAGCACCACCAGTTGACCTTTAAATTATTCTCTTGAACCTTCATCAGTCAGTCATGCTTTGGAGTTAATTAAGATCTACCGAGTGTAATAAAGAAGATAGATGACACTCGGCCATCACACCTTGTCACATCCTGATGCCGTGACAACTGAGAGCTGTTAAGGTCAGAGCCCAACAATTGATGGAGCTGCCATCCCATCATAGTGGAAATCCACCACATGATTGTGCATTGACTTTTCCCTGGACCGAGGGACGACGCAGCAGCGACAGGCCTGGTCCCTGTGTGCTTCCCGCTCAGGATCTGGTCCGAGCAAGAGATCGCTCACACGCTTTGAACGTCATCAGCATGCCGATACACAAACTGGAACACGCCACACGTACTATCGACGTCCTGTTCCTCCAGCAAACGCAATCGATCGGGCGCATCAAAATCGGACAATTTTTCATCTGATTGTCTCGACAAGAAAAACTTGGGAATCTGTAAACCGATGATGTCATCTCTTAACTTTGTTCATTCTGGTTCCCTTGAAAGCTGGAGAAACGAGGAGCTTTTGTTCTAATGAAAGTGCTCAGCTGGTGGAGGCAGCAGACCTGCAGATTGAAAAGTCAAACACACAAAGTAACACTCTGAAGTGTCACTTGGTATAAATATTTAGTTTGCGCTGGCTGAGAATCCGTGTTTGCTTCAGTTTCACTGAATTATTTAAATGTGTGAACTGTTTCTTTTGCCACACTTTGGGGCCATTATACACCTCAAGGTGCACTCCAAGGTATGCGGGTGAGTTGGAGATGGACTAAAGTCGATCCCAACAACATACGTCTTGGAGGTGTAGATTCAAGGCCGTTTAAATGTTCCATGGTAGTTTTTAATCAACAATGTGAGAGTGAGCTAAAGTTTGGAGCATTTCCAGAGTGGGTTGTTGCGCAGCATAATTCTACATGCTTCTTTCACTTGTTTGACTCTGGTGATTTATGCTAGCAGCTATTCAGATGCGGGTAGTTTTGCAGAGAAATGTTTAGATGTTCAATGCTTTCAAGTAAAACCTGCTGTTTTTTTTTTCCTTTAAAAAAAGAGAAGTTAGCCTGGAGAGTGGTAAGAAATAGAGACTTACATGCAAAGGTTAGACTGGCCTCTCGGCTGACGATGGTCCCGAAAGAGTTGGAGGCGAGGCACTGATACGTTCCAGCATCTTGGTCTTTGTTCAGGCGGCTGATTCGAAGATTGCCTCCAGAAAGGATGTAGTGAGATCCATACTTGCTGCTGATTTCTGTGCCATTAAGTTTCCACCTAAAAAGAATAGGAATAGAATTATATTAATTTCACTTTCTTCCATTTTGTTGAAGCCTTCCAAATGGGAAGGAAAATAACTTGAGTCTAAATGTGATTACATTTAAATGGAGCTAAATAAAAGCTAGAGCGAGTTCAGGACTCGCACCTCCAGGTCAGCGTTAATGGAGGCAGCAGCAAACCATCAGGGTGTCACGAACCTGACTGCACGAGAATAGATACCGTTGCAGGCCATCCGTCTTGCCAGACGCCAGTCAAAGCGCATAAAAATGCTGCTTAATCACGAGGATGCAACAATTAAAGATAATGCGTGCAACCTCGCCCCCACACTTGTGTATTCTGGACCGGCCCGCTTGATTGGTGTTGGTGCGAGGTGGAATCAACGAGGAGTGAAATCCACTTAAATCACGCCGCACAGATGAACCTTGTTAGACAAATAGGCAACGGGTGACTTCAGTCAGGACGAAATGAACAACAACAGGCTTTGGACGCTGTTATTTATCATCATTTAGCATGAGAGCAGCGAGATGTTCTGCACAAAGAAGCAAAAAACAACGTAAAGCCGAGGGTCCAAAGTAATTTAGTGGCCGAGCATTATTCCGAGAAGTTGTGCGTTTCGTTGGCTCTAGAATTTTCTCAGGATGACTTCAGGTTCAGGGAAACAAAGCATTGTTTCTTTTGGAAAAGAAAGGAGCTTTCAAGTGAATAAATGGGCTTTGCTAAAGCCTCTTCGTACAGTAGACAGAGGTTGTGCAAAGCTGCTGCTCTGTGCTTCTATCCCAACTCCCCCTTTGTGCCAGTCTGCTGCCTGTGAGGCACAAGAACATTTAGGAGAAAATACCAGCAGCATTTTTTAAAATGAATACTGTCATTTTATCTCAGTATACTCTGGAGACAATTGTTTATCGTGTGGCAGTAAATGAGCTCAGTTTTGTGACACTGGCACGGGCGGCTTTCGATATTTAATACACACGTAGGAGCTGATTACATGAAATACGATGTCAGGATGTCTTCCTCACCCGCCTACCCCTGCTGAAGTGTGTCATGTGCAGCAGATTCTTTGTGGGTTGAGCACTACAGCATTCAGTGCGTCTCTAAAGATTTTCTCTTTTAATAGACAAACGTATAGCACAATAGCCCGTCTTCGGCTCACTTATAAGTAAGTGCATGCTCTCCAGAGCCTTATTACTACACACAATAGAGAGGGCCGAGTCTCGAAAGGGCCTGGAGGGCCGAGTCTCGAAAGGACGACAGCAGCAATTCATTCAGAGCAGAAGTGGAACAAACAAAAAAATCAACGCCTATATTTTGCACCCAAAGGGCGAAACGGACAAGGAGAAGCCGCGATAATGGCGATTAAAACTCCAGTCAGGCCCACATATTATCAGTGGTTCTTTAACATCACTGAAGGCAGCATCCCTTTTTAAAATGGGTGACAGCATAAATGTCCATGTCTTTCTAAAATCTACCTCATTATCTCCAATAATGGGCAACCCAGTCCTACGGGGGCCATGATCCAGCCGGGTCTTCTGACCTACCGGGTTGCCAAAGCTCACACCTCCAATAGCAAAAGTGGTTGGCGGGAAGGAAGGAAAACCTGGCTGGATCATGGAAGGACAGGGAAGGACAGGGTTGCCATCCGCGTTCTACATCATTAAAGGCGGGTCGACTAATGATACTGAGCTCCAGCTGCTGTTTTATGAGCAAGTGCCTTTCCTCCATGAAAACGGTTGTCATTTTAAGCCCACAGTCAAGGACTTTAAAGCCAGAATGTGACGGACGTCAGTGAAAGCGCAGCAGACAAAATGAGATTAGCTCAGAAATGTCGATGGGAAACTTTCAGCTCTGTCACTGGAAATGCTGCCTGAGCCGCAGATTCCATCAAACACACAAACTTGTACTTATCATTTCTGCTTAGAATGATTTATGCTGCACGGAGGCAGCCACAGTCGTCCCATTTGTTAGACACATGCGCTGTATAATCATGGAACAACAGGCCATGTACATGTGGCGTAATACACACCATCTGGCTCCTGCAGCTGTGAATATGAGAGGATTTACTCCTTATTTCCAGCTCTTTCATTTGTAGAAAAACACACGACACAAAGTTTCCAGGCGTTAGACCTAGGTGAGCTTCTCCCAGTCTGATGCTAATTTGCACAGAACCCTTCATCTTCTCCGAGTAAGAACGTTAATATCGCCGCAATGCCAGTCGGGTTCTTCTTCTCCCTGTGGCTCTTTTTAGTGTAATCACATTAAGAAAAAAGGCTGAGAGATGAGGTGTTTCAGTGGAACTTTCAGTGGTAAGTTAAAAGTGGTCAGCACTTTGTGTCAAAGGGCCGTCAGCCAGCTCCGTACGCCACCGACTCCACTTACATGAAAGCATATAGACGTATATGATATCAGAGGTGGTGCCTCCAATGATGAGACGCTTCAGTGCAGCCTGAGAGGCTGCAGTGACCCAGACCTGATCTCAGCAGCACTGTCAGATCATTCACGCAGTAGAAACGAGGAGTCAAGCCATTAGGAGTCATTAGTTTTGACGCATTGAGTAAGATTTTATTTTCAAAAATGATGGGTTGTAATGTACTAAAAAAAACAAACAGCTTCGACGCCTTTAATTTGGGAGCAGATGACACCGAGTCGAGCTCCATCTGTCGATTTGCAGCCGTCTGACCCACAATTAACCAGCCTCCAAAGTGATGAAGCCGTAGTTTGTTGCCTTTAATGTACATTTAGAGACGGCAGTAAGGCAGCTCGGTCCATTATGTGTTTGTCCGAAGCCTCCCAGTCAGTCAAACACAGCTATCCACTGCTGTGCAGCACACGTTTGGGAGATGAAAGCTGTAGCTTCGGACAAAGGTTTCCAAGATTAGCAGGCGATTCCTGGCCTGCAGATACGCTGCAACACCCTCCTACAGCTGGGAGCAAAATCCAGAATTCAAGTTAAACATTCCTGTGATCCTAATCAGCTCAGGCTCACTTTGTGAGGATCAACAAATCTTTGCTAAAGCTCAAAACGACAGACAAGAAAAAGTCCTCTCTTGTTGCTGCGTGAAGAGACAAAACCAGAGCAGCTTCATTCAGTGTGGATACGCGAGGATCCAGATTCTCGTTACACTTGAGAGCCAGGACAGCGGTTCCAGCAGTCATGTGTCCAGAATTTGAAAAAAAAAAAAAATCCAAATCAGTGTCGGTTGAGCAGCTTCTGGCTCTGCCAGATAAGAAACTTTCAGGGTTGTGGGTTTGGAACTGATCTGTCAGGCAGGCTGTTTGGATTAAACACAGTGACATCAGAGGAACATTGTGTCATCGGTGGCGCTTTAGTCAGAAACAGCCCAGATAACCGCAAATCCAGACTTTTTAATCTCACTTTATCCAAATTACAGCGGTCAGCTTTCTAACATGTATTTCTCCTGTTGTGAAAAGTATAAAAGGGCAAATATAAATCAAGAAATGGAGAATAAATGGATAAAAAAATGCTTTTTTTAAAATAATTTGAAATATTTCCTGAAGCCATAAAAAACACGAATGAGTGATATTTAAGTGTGACTGTATCTCCACATGTGCTTGGAATGATCTCACATCGCATAAAGGGAGCCTTTTTTATTTTTGGTCAATCTTTATCGTCAGCATGTACTTTTTTTGTTCTCCGTTCATGTTACATGGAAACCATGGCTACATAGAAAGCAATTACCAGCTTTAGGAACGTAGGAACGAGGAGGAAGCTTCTTATTTATTTTAAGTTTACTCTGCGTGTCATTTTGAAGAGTTATATATATTTCCTGTGTTGTCCTTCAGGCCCTGAAATTAATATTTGGACTGTTTTTATTTCATCAGATTGACTGTGCAGGCCATGTTCATGAGGCGTAATACATGTGGGTTCACACACTCACCGGTAGCTGGGAGGGGGGCTTCCCTGGGCCTCGCAGCTGAACACCACCTCCTTGTTCCTCTCCAGGGTCTCTACAGGATACACAATGCTGCCAGGCTGCTTGGTGAATACAGGACTCTGCAGGACGCTGCTCCCTGGGGGACAACAGGACACATGTACACTCAGACACCTCCCTGTTTGTCAAACGGTCCCTTAGATAAAGGCAGGAAAGAAGCTTGGACAGGCAAAGACAAATTACATCAATTTGAGCCGTCTGTCACAACAGAGACGAGAGTCATTTGGAGTAAGATGTGTTTAAAAGCCATTTAGGTGGTAACAGGATATAGAGCCTGATTTACCTAAACCAATTATCTGGAAAAATGCCTTCATTTACTGCTGTCAAGGTGTCTTTATTTGTTTATCTATGTGGCCACTGCTGGTAGGATTATGTGTCTTTGCAGAGATGTAATCTATTGGTTTTGTTTAGTTGGATCTTTTTGTAGTGAACGACACAAGAGCGGTCTCCATTACACCATTAAGGGTCCATTAATGCAGCGCGCATGTGAGCATGGTGGCGTGAGCGAGGATCAGCAAAGCTCTGAGGGACAGCGACGCTCGCTCAGTCTTAAGCTGCCTGTCCGCCCTGATTGTGTAAAAGTTCGACAGATTCACTGAAAAATGAACCAGGTTATTGCAGGAAACTATTTGGTTTCAGAAGTTTCACCCAGCTTCTATTTTCTTCTTCAGAAGGTTTCCCCTGTGAAAAATCCAGATGAAACAAACGCTCGTGGCCCTCCACTGTGGATTACCCGCCTGCAGAGATGGCAGCCATCTGTCACAGAGGCCGACAGTCAACATGTGGAGCGATGGAGGGAGGAACAGCGTCCAGTCCTGCCCAACACAATCACCGACGTGCTGCGGCGTTGAGGGCGGACACACCCACCCACCATCAAATGGTGGATTTGGGCTTCTCAACCTTTAATGAATAAACGCGACAGAATAAAGGAATCAAAGAACCAGAGCTTTGATGTTTGGGGTGAGCTTTTGATGAGAATAGCTGCTATTTTGATCTTAAGCACACTTACGTTCTCAAGCATTTATTGCACTTGTCAAGACAGACTAATATTAAAGCAACACGTTCTCGCTGCGTATTGACAGCGGGGGCCACAGGTGCACACAACAACACAGACAGAGTAACACAAAACTCATTAATGAGTAACAGAGTTGCTCCTGACACGGCTCATCATGCTACGGCTGCATTCCATATATAATAAATGTGTAAAACCTGATGGCTGGAGGTGACCTCCTTATCAACAGCCCACAATTCAAATCAGCTGTCTCGTTTTCAGAAGAGCAGAAACTAAATTTGCTAACCAGCCTTTTAAAAAAAATATCTACTTAGTTATATTTACTAGAAAAAAAGAGAGAAATTATGTTATGGAATTTGGCAAATAAAACCCCACTTTTTATCAGAAGGGACTCTAAAATACTCGAATAAAAGCAAATGAGCATAAAAAGCATTAATTCACAACTGTCAAAACAACAACAATGAACAAAACTACTGTTTTCAAAGAAGAAAGAATCTTTTCTACCCATTAAAGATGAATATGTGTAATAACCAGATCATCAATCTGCCGTATTTTGCAGGACATATCAGTAAAAATCACTGATATGACCAGTCTGTTTATTGGTTAAATGCCAAATTCAATACATCATGTGCTAAACGAACATTAGGAAATGAAACGCTCATTCCTTTGAACTTTAAGACGCAGTTGTGCTACAGCAGTTATCACTCAGGAGATGCGCGCCGCGGTCAGCGAGCGCGTCCTTTAATCATTTGTAGCGACTGCCATTAGAAGCTTCAGAGAGAACGCCGAACGTGCGCCAGCGAAGATGGTAGACGGTCGTCAAAGCTTCTGAAGGAGCGCCTTGCTGCTCCGCTCACTGTCAAGCTGTTGAATCAAGCTGACCTCAGGGACACTTTAAGGCTCGTTTTAGTTTGACTGGAAGGATTTCAAGGATCAGAGCAGTAAACAGACAGCCGTCTTGAGTAAATATGCTGCATTACATCATCGCTACTTCCTCCTTGAATTCCTCTCTGCAATGAAATGAATATTTTTCCGATATTGGGAGGGGGAGGGGCTGTCGAGCACTTTAATAGAAGGCCCGTTTGTGCTCCTGAATGCTGATAAAGGCCTCCTTATGCCAACGCGATTTGTTTGTTCGTCACCAAAGTTCTGTTCCAACAGGTTTTCTGTTCCGCCAAACGCGCAAACACTGTTTATTCTTGGATCGTCTTTGGTGTTGCTGCTGTTTCACTTTGAGATTTGGAGGAAGCAAACTAAATATTACCTCATATTACTCCTGGGGCTAAGCCTCAGCCTTTTTCCAGCAGCAAACTTTCCTCCTATGCTCTTCGGAGGAAGCTGTTTTGCATCTCCTCATGCAGGAGCTCGGTGCTGAGCTGATGAGAAGTAGGTCAACATTGAAATATTATGTTCCTCTTACGCTCAGGTGCGCTTACCAGTTCTCCCAGCAGGCCTCCCGCACCTGCAGTACGCCAGTTCCCATGACCTGAATCCTCAGTTTGTGGCTCTCTGGGAGAAACATGTCAACCCAACAGCAGCCTGTGGGAAAACCTGCAGACTTCTGGAAGTCTGTCACCTGCATTATTCTGAAAGTCCAGATCTCTACGTTGTAAACGGGATGGAAATTTTGCTCCTCTGTTCTCTTCTCATGGTCACGTTGGACAATTTAGCATCAAAATAACTAAATCTAAACTCTTGGATCTGAAGTCATGCTGCATTATGGGATGTGGGGTGGCTTTTCGATACATTCTGACAACTTGTTAGTCATTATTTTCAGCCATTATCAAGTCTTTCCTGACACCAGCACATATGTGTTGAATCATAAGATAAAATGTAACAGTGAATCCATAATTTTTTACACCACTGGCACCAACACGTGCACAGAGATGAACGCGTGCCATCAGATCCAAATGCAGCTAATTAGAAGGCTCAAATATGATGCCCTAATCCAGCACGGGCTGCTGGGATTAATGTCAACCATGTCACCATCAAACAGCAATTCAGAATATGTCGGCGGTGATCTTTGGGGGGCTGAAAGGAGATATTTTTGAATATACTATCCTCTCTCTCTCCCTTACACAGACTACAAAGGAGTGGATTATCTGCTCTGAAATGGTTCAGACTTGGCTGTCCTTTCAGCCTGACCTGTTTGGAGTGGTTCCTCCACTCGTGCACTATTCTGAGAATGGACGTCTCAGGACATCGCCGTGAGTTCATCGTGTGCAAATTGTCCGGTCGCCGGCTGGTTTCGTGGGTATCGCCTAGATTTTCACAGGATTAGAATTAAGATTTGAAGGAATTTCTGAAATACGAGTTCAGCATTCCACAAAATGACTAAAGTTAAATATAATGAAAGAGAGGATGGAAGGTCTGAATGAATTTGTGACCCATAATTACGATGCCTTTGGAGACCATAACTAAGAAGACACTGCCCAGCACTGGCTCGACCCAGCTTAACCCGCTTCCTTACACTAAACAGCGGGAGACAGAAAGTTGCAGAATGTGGAAACTTCGCTCAACATTGATCAATAATTTAGGCTTTCATGCAGAAGGGAACATCTGTATACCAACATTGTGCTTTCTGATAGCCGTAATTCACCTTTACAAAAGATACAGCAATTATCACATCCACAGAAATGGGTCTCTATGGTAACCGCGCCAAAGATTTAAGTGAACGATAATTGAAAGTGAAACTTTAATTATGTTCACATGCTCACCGTTTGCCGGATTACTATTAACAAACGGGCCCCTGGTTGGAAACAGATATCACGCCTGCTGGGATGCGGGAAACCGGTACCTGAAGTTCAGGCTCTCCAACACGGCCCGTCTCAGAAACATCTCACATGAGTTCTAATCCAAACACCCAATTATGTCTGGTTCAAAAAAGGACGCAGACATTTAAAAGCTGATGTAAAGTCCAGTCATGGTCGCTCTGCAGCCTCATTCTGAGGGTGGCATAAATAATTTATGTCTCGGGTTCTGCTCTGTCTCAAAACTCCCTGCGAGAAATGGCAACCTCCCCCATGCTCGTCCACACTAAGTGTGGCTGCAGACAACAAATAGGTGACGGTCTGATTCCGCTCCAAATGGCCATGAATAAAACATTTATCGATATGCATATCAAAAGACAAGAATTGACAAAGAAGTATGCAGCCGAACAAAGCTGCCGGGCCTGTGAAAAGAGACGTATGGAGCGAACCCACTCGAAATCTCTAACATGGCAATTAGCCACAGCTTGGTTCAGAGGCCGCGTGGGGACGGCCGCTCCTTTTATCCCGACATAATTGCTCCTCTGGAGAAAAAAACAGGTGAGCACACCCGGAGCCCTCTGCGTCAGGTAAGCTTGACAAGCTCTTCAGTTTGATGGGATACAGCTGAGCTTCCACTGATACCGTCATCAAGCAGCCCTCGACACTAATGAAAGCTTTGAGAAATAAGGAACAGCAGACTATAAAAACAAGGAAACCCCCGAGCCCCGAGGTCAGATGGAACGTTCCAAGGTCATGATGCAAGTTAGCAACGGTGTTCCATTTGGCCTTCCTGAGGCAGTGGTCTGGATTAAATAATCGAGTCCATTTAATGTGGGGGAGCTCCTCTAACAAGCACATAATGAAGTGGGAACAGCTGGAGGTGTGTTTGAAACAGACCCTGGGCCACGGGTGCAGGCTCTGTTTAACATCGGGCTTTGGCTGGCCCGGCTCCGTGGGGCTCACCACAGGCTGCTCACCCGCCGGAATGACAGGGGTCAGTCTTCATACTGTCACAGTAAAATGGCCTGGAGGCTTCGGGACAGCAGCGCCAGAGGAGACCTTGATTTATAGGCCATCTGACATGCACATCAGCCAAGGAAAGGCCTTTTGTGTACATCTGCCATGTTCATGGAGAGGCTTCACCAATGTGTCAGGCTCTGCGGAAGCTTCTCCACGAATGCTGCTGCTCTCACAGCAGATGCTACCTGCTCTCTTACTAATTCAACAGCGTAAAAAAGGAACCGTGCAGGCAAGGTTTTCTGCATTGCAGGTTTGTTTCAGCAAACCTTTCAGCATACTGGGGTGAAAAATCCACATTTTAACATCCTTAAACCTTCCATGCGGCGTTTTGTTAATCTGGTTATCCCTAAATAGAAATTGTAGGGACGTTATGTTTCCTGTTTTAACCATATGCTAACTAGCAGCATAAGCCTTTTAGCGGCTGTAAAGTGTAATAACAGCAAATGCAGATTTCACAAGCACTGGGGGTTGATTTTATTTGCTTCGAATGTCCTTTAAGTGACATTGCTGCTCCTGATGACCACATGTCTGACACTTTCTGCAGGCCTGCCAACAGTGAGTCATTTTCACTGACTCGCCAACATGTACAACTCTCCATTTTCTCTCTGGAGGGGCACACGATATAACCCGAGCTATTTATTATATACATATTTATTTGGTTAATGAACATGAGTTCACGTGTTCCTTTGCTAATTACCGTAAAATTAGTGTGCACAGGGAATCATTTGCTGTTCCACGTTATTATTTAGGTCTTCCTAATTTATCCACTGGCTCAGTTTCTCGCTGTAGCTTAATGCCACCACCTGTACAAAAGCTCTCAGCTGTGAACGTAATTAATTCCATGTCATCATACGACTTATTTTGTTTTCCCTCTTGTTAAGTTGGTTTGTGTAACTGTACAATAATCTTTCATTTTGAAAATATGGGGCAGTGTGAAAATTGATCAATTAACTCACAAATCAAAACATGGTTGAAAAATGAAACATACAAATATATTTTTACTATATTAGTTACTAATGTATTCCACGATAAGCACCCAGGCCACATGATGCCTTCCTTATATGCGAGTCTGGTTTGTAAAAAGATAAAACGTTCCACTTTATTTGCCTCATAGTTTATTAATGCCTTCAGTGAGGTGTGAAAATAGGGGCTCCTGCTTATGTCAAAGCTCTGAGACAAGTGTTTCATTTGGCCCAAAAAGGTTTGGGAAACAAAAAAGAAATCAAGGGGCACATTTGGACAGAGAGGCTAAGTGGACAGGTCGCTGTGGGACAACGGCACTAAATGGCCTTTTACAGTGGCTGCAAAGGCTAAACAAACCATTTCCAGTGGTAACCAGAGGCTAAATGGTGCTGTAACAGCAGCCCAAAGTGACCAAGGAGCAGGAAGTAGATGAAGACTTATAACTGTGAATTTTACCAGCTTGGAAGCATCTAGATCAGACGGAATGTCCACATGTTATTATTTCTATAGGAAACAACAGGAACAGCGTCACTCCACCAGAAGGAGGTTATATTTCTAGGAACGTTAGCTACTTTGTTCAGCTGCCACTGACCAATAGCAACAGCAACTCTCTAATCCAGCCGGAATAAGGTGCCCGTTAGTGTCATTGAAAATAAAGTTCAACATTATTTAAAAGAAAAGTGTGGCCAAAACAAACACAAATGATAATGCCACAAAGGCATCTCTGATATGCTAAACAGTGTTATCTGCTGCCAGATATCAGTTCATCTGCTGACTAGATAGTACCATCTGTTTTCTTGCTGTTTAAAGTATATTTTGAAGTGCGTCCCCGTGTTGCTCATAAGCCTTCACCAGCACAATCAGGAAGCTGCCGTCTTCTCCTGTCACACCAGATAGAGATCGTCTTTTTGGCACAAACGAAGCAATAAAGCAAGGCCAGTCAATCTTATCAAATCTGAGACTTTTATAATTCATTTCAGACCAAATGAAGATGAGTTCTCGCTGCTTTATTGAGCTGTAAACACCCCCCCCATCACCACCACCCCCACATAGAAGCATTTATAATTGTTCATGACTGAGTTACAATGATAAAGTTATTGCTAATTTTCATGCAGACGTGATAAATCCAGACATGAGAAGTAGCCGACACTAAATCTGCCTTTTTATCTTCTCTATCCAAACAAAATTGCACTTGAATTTCACAGCTCTTTGTCATGACCTCAGCACTTTGTCCTATTCGCCAATTTGCAATGACAGTAAGCTCACAGTGGTCCGGCATGTCCCGGGTCTCGCTCTGGGCCGTGTATGACTCACTCGGTGAATCCAGTCCTGGGGTGACACATGGTTAAGTGGCTGCACGCTCCCCCCAGCGATGTGTCTGTCTCAGCATTAGCGCTGTGCCTGAGACTGACTGGAGCTGCTAAGCTGCTAACTGAGCATTCCAGGCCAATAGCTGCTTTGGCTGCACATTTGACAGAGTCTCCATAAATGCTGTCAATGTTGAAAGGTACTCAGTTATTTGAAGAATTAGATGATTCTGAACAAGCATGTAGACACGGTCTTTCCAAATATTTGGAGCAGGTCCAGGCAAAAAGAATAATGGGAGTTTGAATACAAGGAGCTCAAAAAAATCCTTATATTCAGAGGGAAGAATCAAAAATGTCTAATGCATCATTACAAACCTCTTGAGTATAAATGAAAACTGAAAAATGACATAAATGTGAATGGAAAATGTACAGATGAAAATTTCAATCTGTCTCATATCTTCCATCTCACGTGCTTAAAACTGGTGGTCAAACAGTGTTTCTTGATCTCAGTGATCATTTTATATTGGAAGATGAGAAGATTCAACAATAAATTGTCAACTATTTTAAAGATTCCTGCTTCTTGTGTGGCTGTATTCAATATCTGATTATTCTGTACCTTCAGCCTATTGATCTGTCTGTTTAACTATACAGAACGTACAACGCAGCCAATCCAAACGTGCATGAAGTGGGCGAAAAATGGGACTAAATGAGAGGAAATCGCTGTTCTTTTCACCTCCTTCCATCTGTGAGAACCGAACTAGAAAAGCTTCTGGAAGTGAGGATAAAGCAAATACAGCATCTTCTAAGGAGGCAGATTAGCCATCTTCTGTAATTTATTGGGTTCTTTCTCTATAGCATCGATGTTGAGTTCATTATAGCGCCATCTGTGGTTCGTGTAGAGGCTACACAATACACATACATTAACACCAGAGAAGAAGAAAAAGTTTGGTCCAGCCTGTTGAACCCAGTACACAAACTTCAGAATCGCTATAAAACCACCACCAATCCCTCCAACTAGCTAAACATTTTCTTTTTTTAGGATGTGCTAATAGCAGAGAAGCCACGGCTGATGACAAAATGTCAAGCTTTTGAAAAATTTGCAAATGTAGCCAGAAGGAAAGTTGACCCATGGTAATGTCATCATAATTTCTAACACCTCTCTGGACACAGGTGAAAAGTCAATTGCTTTATAATGGCAGTACTTTTTATAATATGCCCCCATTTCCAAAACAGCACTCCCCTCCTCAGTCTCCCTGACCTACTTAGTTTTAGCATAATTAGCTGGTGCTACTGAATACTTTAATACAACTTCTGCCTCTAGTAGTCTTTCACTCCTCGCATCGTCACAAAAACCAGCCTCTTCACTACATTTGCTGCATTCATTTATTTACAGAATTATACCGTCTCGTATAAGCTGATTTGTTCTGCAGAGCAGGTCTCTGACTTCCATTAATAGTCACCAAAGAACTATTTTCCTGCAAATTCCTAATGACTTTTTTTTTCTTCTGTCGCAGCTCCATTGAGCTGCAAGGACACCTCATCCACAGCTGAAGAGAGCAGAGCTGCAAGTTGCGTGAAGGCCTTCACAACTAAACATTATCAAGAGGCCCAAAAGAGGATTATGGGAGTTTCAATCCTCGCTTCTCTGATAAGAATGGAGATAACTTCAGGCGGCGTTTTGATGATCACACAGCTGGAATTTTGGAAACTCTACAATTCTTCTTAAATGCAGAGTTTTGCTTCCGCGGCTCAAAGAGCTGAAAAAGTGACGCTGGAGAAGCCTCCGTTTGAGTTTGCAGAAGGAATTTCTCAGTTTTTCAGAATAATCCTGTCAGACGCTGTCAGCTGTGGCAGCACTTTGTCACATTTAAACCTCACAATCTGGCAGCCATTGTGAAAGAAGTGTGCGGACAGTTTGCAGGAAATGATGTGGAGGTTCTTTTTATGTTTTCTTTTCTTCTGTTCCTGCACAAGCACAACCCAAATCGTGTAACCTTTTCATTCAAATGCAGGCAGGAGATTCAGGCTTAATATGTGAAAATTCAGCTTGCTTAGATTGTTGTTGGTAATTAAACTGCCAGATAATGCAGATGCAGCAACCTACTGGCACAAACCAATTTGATCAAACTGGGCTGATCTCTGGGGGGGGGGGGGGTTCACTGCGCGCATAAATCGTGCAAAGCTTCAAAAAAGCATGCCTGTTTGGCAAACAATCCTCGAGTGACTGGTGCTCGAGACACTAAAAACAGATCACTATTCTCTTACACGACATGAATATTCAAATCAATAATTAAAATGCAAATAAATATTTGATGTGCCAAAGAGGCTTTGTTACATTAGCATTCTTATTCCTGGCAGCGGGAAGCTCAGGCAGTTATCTTTACATATTAAATATGCACATGGTTCACACCTTTAATCATTGATTATAACTAATGTAGATGTAATCTGATTAATTGCTCTATTTGTTATTCACACACCTTAACTGTCATCCTGGCGAGCGTATTCTCACTATGATTATTAAACAACTTGGTGGGTGTTTGGCGTGTACTTGGGAAACAAATGTTTAAAGAAGTACATTAATGTATGAGAGGAAGTGTGGGTTCACCTGGGATTGGCATTATTTGGATTAAAGTCTAATCTGAACAGTCCAAACACCCTGAGGCGCGTCCTGATGAAGGTGACGATCACAGATGATAAGTTACATTAACTTAACTCAGGTGACACATTTAATACATGTTGCCTTGACTGTCCCCTAGTGGCAGGCTGCTGCACATAGCAAAAGGTTTCATTCAATTACAATTGTTCCAAAGGTCCGTTTTTATTTTTATTTTTTACAGTGTGTAGTGCCCTGAGTGTAGTTTTATAGGCTAATTGTCCCTGTAAAATGGGGGTGTGACACATGACTGACAGCTGAACGATACAAACATTCTGGCAGTAAATCTTGACATGTTGATGGAAAATTGATCTCTTTGGAATTTCGCACCTTACCATCAAGTCATTCTAGTTTTTTGTACATGAACAAAAAGAAAATCAAATTCTATCTGCCAGAGGAGTAACTAAAGTAACTAATGCGGTAATAGGAGCTTCTGTATGAGTCCTCTCTGCAGGCGTGTATGAGGGTTAGTCTTTAAATTCAATTCCTTGCAGGCTAAAGTACATTAAGACCAAGCTTTTTATGTCTGCATATTGTGCATCAGGAGGCTTAGTGCAATAATCCTGAGCTCAAACATCACAATTAGGGAAAAAAGGGCAAAGATGTTCGTTTCTGGCCTTGCCAAAAATACATTAGCATAATGAAGGTATAAATATATGCATGCCTGAAAACCACATCTGTGATTTTTGCATGGGGAATAAATCAATTTGAGTCTTTGAGTGACCCTTAAATTGCTGTAGTTCATGGATGCTCTCAGTGGATCAGTGAGTGCACATCCGGCTCTCATTCTCTGGCTAAAACATTTAACAACCGTGTCCTCATTAACCTTCGCTTTCCTGTGGAGGAAATCTGCCTGCCGCGCTAAAAGATGCCAAAGACAAGACAATAATTCAGCATAAATACATCAGCAGCATGTCAGCTGACATAACCTTCAGGTTTTTACTGTTTCCGGCTTCTTTCCTTGATATTTTATTGTTTCCTTGCTTCTTTCCTTGTTTCCTTTCTCTGGAAATTAACTTTAAATTTTGGAACATCCCCAAAGTAGGATTAGGAAAAAAAACGCTTGCGAGCTTGAGCGGCTTAAAAACAATAATTGTGGGCCGAAACTGAGTTAATGCAGGCCTGTCGCTCATCCGAACCGTTGGGATGGGGGTTTCTGGGACCGGAGTCAATAAGGATTTCAAAGTTCCACCAACATCAGCTAGTCATTACATGGAATCTCCATCCATCCTTGCATCCAGATATGGTGGTGCCTGTTTTTGTGGGGGGTGCTGGAGCCTGTCCCAGCACCAGCCCGTACAGGTCACCAGTCCATCCCAGCATACACACCACGAATACTCAGAGCGGTGTGAGAGAGAAACAGCGAGCGGAGCCAGATTTTTTTTTTTAAAAACTCGCTTGATCGGGGAGTTCGTGCAATGAGCGCGTACTGCGTTTCAGAAATGGCAGCAGGTCAAGTGAGATGAGTGGAAACAGGAGTGACGACGGCTTTGGTACGAACGCCTCATGTCTCATCTGGGTAAAGCGTGTTTTAGCCAGTTGGCTCCACTCTATAAATAAATACTGTTAAAGGGAGCAATTAACACTCAAGAATCGTCTGACTGATGAACACAAACAGGACTGATTTCATACTTCCTAATTACAAAGCGATCTATACTTCTGATTAGATATCAAGAGGGTGAGTAGACCTGCTCAGACATGCTTCCGTAGATAATCTGGACTATTATGTCTCGGTCTGGTCCTCATCTTTCACTACAGTGGTGCAGATGGTAGTAGGCATCCATGTGCTGTACACCATTAAAGATTAATGAAGAGAAAATGGGATGTTGAGGACGACCCCCCCCCCCACCCTTTGCTGAGTGGTGCATCCTACTAATCATAAAGCAGAGACAAACGCTACTGAAGTCTCTTAACGACTCTCTTGTCATCACGAGCGAGACACGCAGGTGATGACTCCCTCTCGAGCAGAGGTCGCAGAGTTCAACCCAGGAATCAGAGTTGAGTAATGAGATGGAGGTTTCAAGCAGGACACAGACCTCATCAGCAGTCTTTTTCATCTCCTTGATTCGTGTAATACCTGTTGATTAAACACTGAGCCATTTAACTGATACTCTCTATTGACCTCCTCCTATTTGTAACAGAGACAAATTAAAGTCCTCCATCAAATTGCGATCAATTCCAAGGAGCCTCTGGCTGAAACAGGCACCACAGTGTAATGAAGCTATGATTCAACCTAACAACACACTAATAAATGAATGATGGACATGTGAAATAACGCAGGACAGATTTACCACACTGCACCTTCTAAATACCTATATGTATGGCAATTCAGGACATTTTATTACTGCTTTAACGACTGCTGTAACCTTATTGTGTCAGCCTATACCACTATTTCTGCTCCAGTACTTTGAGCTTGAATATTTTTATCCTGCACTAAATGCTCCTCATACATATTCAGGATGGTATCACTGACCTTTTCTGAATGCAAAATAACGTCAGGGCTCCACCCAAATGCAGTTCTGTCCGTTGTTTATGTGCTGAACAGAATCTCTACTAATTTTATTACATATATTATTATTATGAGTGCAGCAGAAATTCACTTTTTTTCCCTCAGTTTTCTTTCTGTCACCTGTCCCAAATACATATGAATAAGGATGGAGATTTGACAGAGACAGCTTTAGTATGCATCAAAAGTTCCTAATAAGATGCTTTACCTGTGAGGCACCCCATAAGTGACTGCAGCACCAGCAGTTTCCATAGCAACATCATCTTCACTTTTATAGGGTCGAAGTAGTCTCACATCCAATCGCAGGGTTACGGTATCCGAGTCAAACCTTTCAGGTTTCTCCGCCTGTTCAAAGAGGACAAAAATGAAAAGATGAGCATGTAGGTGGCAAACTTTCAACGTCGGTGCTTGTTGTTGCAGGCGCAGGATTGTCAATCTTCCCCGTGCACTGTGAAGTGGCTTCAGGCATACTTAAACACACATATTTAATGAGGCAACAATTAAAGACCTTCAAATTTGTATTCTGAGCTGCATTTTTTTTAAATTTTTTTTTTTTTTTTTTGTGAAGTTAAATTCCTGAAAATACAAAAGGAAGTCATTGTGGAGTGTTTGGCAAAAGTACACAAAATACTTCATTTCTATTGATTCCAACTATTGGGAAACTCTGGGGAGAGTGACTTTTAAGTCTCTCTCAAAGCAAAGCCACTCCTATAAATTGTGGCGCTGCAGCATTGTTCTTGCTTCAAGCCTCACAGCTTTTATCCTCTCAAAAGTGAGAAGTCAAAAATGAGACGTTCGCAAACATCTAGAAGGAATTTCACAACGATTTTGTCCTTTACTCTCCTCAAAATAGAGCGCTATCTCCCAGGAGTTGGAATTAAAACTTGGTTGAGTGGCAGCTCTCGGCTCCATCGTGACAGGAGAGAAGCTGCTGGCTGTTGAGAAGAAAGCTCAGGTTGAAAAATACAATAAAAGAGAGAGGAGTGTGTGTGAAGCATGGCTTTAAAGGGAAACCCCAATTATTTAGTACGGTTTAAATGTGATGCACAGTGGTGACACTGATAAAAAAAATGATTTATAGCCCAGAATTCCTCATATATATCCAGCACACATACACTTTTCTTTAGCAGTCAGTATTTCCTGCTTGTCTGTTTGATAAGTTAGTCTAGTCTGCTTGACTCATTGATCCTGAGCGGACTGTTTGTGCGAGTTAAAATCTATAACCCTGAAATATCAGCAGCCTAACTGTGCTGCGCATTGATGAAGCCACGATGCTGCCAATGGGGCCGGCGTTCCAGACCCATTTAGATCAGAGCCTGTTTATGTCGCGGCACCGGCGCCCTCCTGATAGCAGCCCACCTTCACAGCGCGGCGCGTGTCTCTGCGCAGACACATGTCATTTACTGTAACGCGTCCACTCATGCATGTGTGTGTGTGTGTGTGTTATCGCTCTTAGTGTGTACGGTGTAAGCTACAAGTGTAAGCAGCAAGAAATAACAGCACACGTCTAGACCTCATGTTCTAGCAAAAGGGGTTTTCAGGATATCGTCTCTGTTTTGTCGCAAACGTGGCCAAATTGTTAAAAAAAGAAGTATATTTAAACATTATGTTGGTTTCAGTCATTTCTAGGGTCACTCGAGCAAAACGTTGGATTAGTAGCTGCCTCTATTTACAATATGGAAATGGCCTTTGTGATAAGCTGAAGGAGTTTCAATAGTGCTGAATCCCACCATAGGATCCATTATACAGGCTGATTACTGCTAAGAACTGAAGAGTTGGGAGGCAACAGAGGCTGCATTTGAGCATCCATTGAAGTTAAAATATTCTTAAAATATTTTTGATTTGATTCAGAATTTCCTTTAATGTTTCCTTTACAACTTGATGCACATTTGCACCTCCTCGAGCTGATGACAGAATTCAGCCAGCAGTGCCACCGACTTCCAAAGTCTCAATAAACTACATTTATGTTTCTGGGCTAAACTTTGAAATCAATTTCACACATACTTGGAAGGAAGAATTAGTTAAGCAAACAGGACTTAAATAGGACACAATGAAATACTGAGATTCTTCCATTTCGCCAGTACCTCAGACACTTCTGGGGAAGCTGCAACAACTAAGCAATCAAAGCAAAACAACCAGTGGAAACTAAAATGTATTTCGCAGCCCCTCCAGGAAGCAAGCAGTATTAATCTAGCGCCTACTGGGTAGAAAGAGTTAAAGAGTTGAGGCGTGTTTGATATAAACCTCTCAAAAATTTCAAGGATTTGTTGGGGTTTTTTTTCCAGAAGAACTCCCTTTTGTTCCCCCTGCTGTGATTTAGCATAGGCAGCAGAAAGTTTGAAAACACAGCGAGAAAGAGCGGAACAAAGCCACGGAAAAACACATCTTGGAAGTGTAGCGTAACCCCGAATCGATTCATCCCCGACTCTCCTCTTTGCAGGTCTGCCTCCACCTACAGACAACAGATCTCTTATCTCACACACCTCACGCAGGCTTGTCAGAGTTGGTCCTCCCCAGCTCAGTGATGAAAAACGTCGCTTTACGCACAGAGAAGCTTTTAGCCTAATTAAATCTTGTAAATTCTGTGAAATTCTGCCTTTTAAGCCGGTGCCTGTTTGATCTGCTCGGCTGGTGGCTGGAGCATCAACCGTTTGGACAACCCTCCTGACTCCCCCTGATGGAGCCTGAAGTCACTCTGCTCATTTCTCCTGGTTAGTTAGGCCTGTAACCTGACCCCGCCCCCGCCCGCGCCCAGCAGAGAAAGAATACACCCCAATGAGAAGCCTCTAACTTGTGCAATCCTATTTCTGCTCCAATCTATTTACCTGATGCCGAGTAAACGCGAAGTGAAAAATGTTCTGACTACGGAGCATTTCCAGCTGTGCTCTTAACAGATGCTCCGTGGGAGGTTTACACACTTGACTCCAGCACGGAATGTAACGATGCTTAGTGTGAAACACTCCATACTTAAAAGGGCATTTACAAGAAAATGTATATAGCGATACAAGTATCTTGAGCAATAATATAAGTAGAGCGAGTGTTACGATGAAGTTCAAGGTTGAGTATTAAAATCTACTGCGACACTACACGATCCTGCAACTAGGGTCTTTTGGAGTGCAGGGACCACTCCTGAGGACTTTCTATGACTCTGTGGTGGATCAGCCATCTTCTATGGGATTGTCTGCTGGTCCAGCAGCATCACGGACAGGGACAGGAAGAGGATGGACAGACTGGTAAGGAGGGCCAGCTCTGTCCTGGGATGTCCCCTGGACTCGGTGGAGGTGGTGGGAAATGGGAGGATGATGGCTAAGCTGTCATCCATGTTGAACAACACGCCCCCCCCCCCACCCTACAGGACACCCTGACAGCACTGGGCAGCTCCTTTAGTGAGCGGCTGCTCCACCCTCGCTGTGTGGAGGAGAGGTATCGCAGATCTTTCCTGTATAAAATAACAATAAACATAACGCCCGCTAGCACAATCTGAATATTATATATTCTGATATTTATATTGTATTCACCCTCACAAGGGTTGAATATCCATTTACCTGGATTATTGAAAAAAAAAAATATCCTCTTTGTATATTCCGAATTCTATTCTATTTTATTTTATCTTATTTTTCTCTGCGTGCTCTTGCTGTTGTTGCGCTGTAAATTTCCCCGCGTGGGACAATAAAGGACCTGAATCTGAATCTGAATATGTTTGGAGGGCAAATGAGAAAGGTGGCCGCTTTATTAGAGACGTAGCTTCCGTCGTTATCGACACGTTGAACCTCTGTTTTGTTTTTGATTTTAAGAGGCCTGATCTCAAGGGCCACAGTCGATGGGGGCTCTACCGCTCCACGCGTTCCTCCCCCAAGACACCGTGCTCCTCTCCTACGCACGTTAAGTGAATGTTATGATCGATGTGTGTTCCGTCTTCAACAGAGGCGGTCAGGAAATGTATAGATTCTTTGCATCTTAAAAACTAAAAACATCTTAATTACAACTGTGACTGAACCATTAAAGAAAATAAAAAATACATCTCTCTTAAGTGGCACAAAAATGCCTCAGATATATGGTGATTATATACCTTCTCCTCAGTGGGGACCTGTGAATATGATAACATCTTCAGTGGAGCCACAGTTGTATAAATGTAGTTTGAGTTTAGTTACATAAATCTCAATTTTAATCAAATTTCTGAGTTCTGTAATTAATAAAAGGGGCCTCATTAGAATTTCTTTTTTCTCTGAATTGAGAAACATTTCACATTTACAAGCTTTTACTCTGTTTTACAGAGCAAGTAACCAAAAAACCGCATCTCCTTGTTAATGTAGCAACTCCTGTAAAGTGTACCTCTATCCCATAATGTGGTACATGAAATATAGTGTTAAAATGAGTAATAAAGGTGTTACCATTCCAGGTCATTCCAGGGTGAAGAGAAAAAGCTATTGCACATTTATTTTTAACAACTGTGTAGGTGCACTAATGAACACTATATGGAAATTTGCTGCATGCAATTTGGGTCTATTGTTAAAAGTAGTAACACGTTAATATAGTTAGATATTAAATGAAAATACCACCTTTTCTGACACTTCAAGCTGTTGCTCCTTTCTATGTAAAAAAAACCCCTCTCAAATAAAGGACAAATAAAAAAACAGATCCATTTCTGCCTGAAATACTGAGAAATTTCATAACCAATATCAATAATACAATGCAGCCGTGTTTACATTATCATTTTATATTATCATATACTCATCAACTACTCCAAATCTTCCTCTCTCAGGGTCAGTCAGGAGGCACTCATTAGTCTGGTGCCCCATAAAACTTGCACGCTCGTTTACATTCCTAATTAGGATAATTTCCCTTTCTTCTTTTCTGTTTGTATGGCGAGGTAAGGGGGCTGGGGGGTGGGGGGTGTCAACAGGCAGTTATCTGTTTAAGGTTTCCCTGACAGAGGGCAACGAGTTGAATTTGGAAATGTTCTCCATTGGAATCATCCAGTCAGCAGCAGAGAAGTGCGCTGCTGCACGTATTTTAGACACAGATATGCAGAACGCAACATTGGGTTCGGGATATACTTGTAACATTTTTCTGGCAGCTCAGCTCTTCCATTAACTTTGGATTCAGACAAAGGAAATAACGATGCCCTGTGGGGAAGACAGTTCTGCCGAGCACCTATGTTGCTCTAAATGAGCTGGGAAACACGGCTCTACATACAGCAACCACGCCCAGCGGCACCAGCCACATCTTGGAATCCCTTTGGATCCGAATCACAAAACATTACTTGACCTTGTCTAGAGATTTCTGCATGTCGTGTAAGTACATGTGACGCAGCACTCCCAGAGATCCCCCCCCCCCCACCCCACGTCAGTAACTGTGAGCCGTTTCTCCTATTAGGCAGTCAATTAAAGCCGTTCCCTGGGAGGAGCCTTGCGCAACAATGTTTGAATTAGGAAACGTTGCTGGCTCAGGCAGCCGGTGAAGACGCTACCCAGAGGACTTGGTGCCTTGAAACCGAAACTCTTCAAATGACAGAACATCATAAAGCATTGCCAACGTAGAACAATTACTGTAATATGATTAGGTTACAACTGGGCCATTTACAGAACAGGAATGAAAGAGATAAACAGCACCAGGAAACACAGCAGCATCTGAATGAAATCCAAATGACAGATGCTAAATGCTGAGATGGGGCTAAAAGCACAGCATATTACCATTAAGTGCACTTGCTTGTCAAATTCACAGCACTGTGTAAACAATTGTGTTGAGGATGAAGATTTGGCAGCCTCCTTTTTCATCTATCATAACTGACACCATATTCTGGGATGCCGGTTGTGCCTTGTTTACATGTGCTGTGTTTATACCGTTTTCTTGCGTCCTGGATTCCTCTTGAAAAACATGAATGGCTTACTGATGCGACTGTGGAGTACGCTCTCCAAGGGTCTTTTCAGTTTATTATGTTTCCTACTGTCAGCTGCCAGAGTTGTGCGACACACGGAGGTCTTTCTTTAAATCCAGCAGCATTCTCACAAATCCGAAACGCAGATTCAACGCGGTGCCGTGTCGTTTCCTGGATCTTGGCGGTCAATCATTGCTCACATTGGCAAACACTGTTTCGGAAAATTCTAGTTCAAATCCAGAGAGGAATCAGGGCAGTTGGGTTGTTGGTTGTGCGTCACTGCTGTTTGGCAGCTCAAACATGAAAACCTTAGTTTCACGTGCAACCCAGTTTGGAAACCCTGGTGTAAGCCCTTCTTGTTTCTGAACTTCCTTTGTCGGCAACAATTTCACATTCTTAGAATTGATGTTCCACAATGCTCAGTGGGTGGATAATTGTTTTTGCGCAGCTTAACAGTGTTAAAAGATTTGTGTCAATGAAATACAGAGCGAAGAAAACAAACTACAGGCAACTCATTCAAAGAAATTTCCTTTTGACATGTTTTCCTGTGTTCATTATAACTATCTATCCATCTGTCTGTCTCTATCTATCCATCCATCTATATAAATGTATACTGTATATATTCCTGAGACATATCAATACTGACTTCGCTGCCTCTATTGATCACAGTTACTCTGAAGTCTCTCTCTCAAGTCTCTTTTTGCCATTATGACTAAGGCCAGATTGTAACTATCAATTTAGCTTATTTTTGTTTCTGAAGAAATGAATTCCTGTTGGAGAGATTTTTGTTCACCAATCAAAGCAACATTTCAGCTCAAACAACTTCTGCAAGGAAACACACACACACACACACACACACACACACACACACACGCGCGCACACGCATGCACGCACCTCAGCCCAAAGCCTCATTTATTATGTTGTCCTGGAAAACAGAACTATTTTCTCTGGCTAAAGCTCTACTGTTACTTGGGTTTAGGGACACTGTACTGTGAAATTCAAACACACTTAACATACAAGCATAAATGTTAAACATACAAACCGTAAGTGATTATTATCTCTCAGTTTTACTGCTGATGTTTAATGTAGAGAACTTTTTCTGCTCTAAATGCAGAGAACCCCAGGGGCATTGACAAAAAGGTGTTGATTGGTCATTAGATGCAAGTCAGCTACAAATTTAATTCAGACCAAACATCTGCATTACCTATCAGACAGAATATAACCAAACTCCACAGCAAATGAGTGAATAATAAGATAAAAACAATCAGTCGTTAATGACCTGGGAATCAGACTAAGCAATCAGCTGTCTCTACAATCATTAACTGCGTCTTCAAGGAGGTTATGCTCTTTGGGGACCTGCTGCTATGGAACTGGAGTCAGGCATTGCTCCAACAAAGGGCTTGAAATGCAGCTGAAGGCACAGCGCAGGATGAATCAACAACTCCCAGTCTGCCTACCCAGCTACCGCTGGTGCGAGTACACTAAGCTTCAGCACGTCTCTATATCCTGTGGCTGAGAAAATGAATGTTGACGTAAGTGGAGAGAAATTTCTCAAAAATGGCAGCAGGGCCACACATGGAAAGTTCTCCCATCACAGCATGTCTGACGTCTTTCACCCTGTCTTGTACTTATTGCTTTCCAGGACACACATGAAATAAAAATGACCTTGATAACGCATTACTTCGATTCCTCCTGCAGAAACCGCGCGATGAAAATTTTATACCAGGACTCCATGTGCACCTATCCCAGGATATTTTTAATGTCACTTCTGTGTTCCATCAATTGTGACAGGCTACAAGTGCACGCCAACATTTGTTACCTGGGAAAGCGTATCTGGACAGTCCAGACTGCATTAAGAAATCCTCTTGAAGTCTCTATATGCTCCTTTGAAAGGTTTCAGACATTTGATTCTTTAATTTAATGCACACACAAAAAAATCTATTTCAGTCTGCTTTTGCTTCAAAATCTTTAATATTTATGAAGAGACGTCGAGTGTCTCTGCATTGTCTTGGGCTTTTTGAGAACTGTTGTGCGGTCATGTTAACAAATCAAGAATGAGTTGCACATCAATCCTCATCCACCCTTCTATGCTTCCTATTTTAAAACGTACTTTGGTTTCAGCGGAGTTTCTGTGAGATGCAACAGATCAATAAACGTAAAGCTGCCTTGCAGTTAAACCTGAGGCAGAACAGGAGACGACCACTACCAAAGCATTTCAGCCTGCGCGCTCGTCTCCAATTTAGCAGTTATATTTAGAGGTGTTATGTTTTAATCACACAAATGCATCTCCATGCCTGCATCAAGCCTCGCTGGTTTGATGCTTTCAGGGAAGGTGCATTTCCAACCAATCACCTTCCGGATCATTGGAATTGTCCGGTTTGGCTTCAAATTGGCAAGTCCGGCATGCTGAAGCTGCACAGATGCTCACATCTATTAACATATTACAATGGGCTGATATGGCATTTGGTGGTCATCAGTGTCCAGGCAGCTTACATGGTGGCAGCTGCGCCGATAAACCATTACAACAGCGATCAAGTATTTCATCCTAATCTCCATCACACACCAACAAAGTCCCAAAATAAACCACAGAAAAACGTTGGTCTTCATCCTACTTTAGTCCAACAGTGGGTGACGTGGCTTCCTCTATTCAAGGACGGACTTGAAATCTTGTAGGTTGCTATCAAAAAAGAAGTTTTTTGCTTCTAATAATGTATGTGGTAGGTGGTCAGCAGCAACAGCGGGCTGCGTAATAAATGGAATCCGCTGGGATTATGCATGGGTCAACGGTGGAGGATTACTAAACATCTGCACCGATCAGGGAGAGACACCCACCCACCCACACACACACGCGCGCACACACACAGATCACACAGATTATTTTGCACCCACTACATCATCCCACAACAAAGTAGACGCAAGCAAATTAGATCAGTAGAGGGTGAGATTCAGAGAAGGCAATTGGGGCTGTTGCCTTCCCAGCATTGGGCTCAGGGTGTGATGTAGCCTAATCTGTGAAAAGTTAGGATTGCTGCTGGTCTTCGTGTTATAAGTGTCATCACTGCCGAGCAACTGACAGAAATTAAACTTGTGTAGAAGTTGCTGCAGTAATGATATTAAAATCAGTAAAATAAATAAATAAATAAAATAATATATATATATATATACACACTACAATTAATAATACAATTAATATAAATATAATAACGAGCTTACCTCCTCTATTAGGTCTCGGGAAAATTCACAGAATACTCCGTATACACGGTCTTCAGCACAAACATTACTGTCGGGCTGTTGCCCGGCCAAAATGATCCGTCTGACTTGTGCGCAAACCGCTGGTTGCAGGCGCGGCGCTACATTCAGGAGCGGCTGCGTTGTGCGCTGTTGTGCGCGGCTGCACTGCTGCGCCTCCGTCTCTGCATCTCCGTCTCAGCGGCGCGAGTGGCTGACGGCGCGGCGTCTCCCGGGCTGCATATTGGAAAGTGCAGCCTCGGTGAGCTGCTCATTGGCTCCGATGCGTCAAGTGTCTCTCCCTCCTCGCCTGCCTCCTCCAACCCTGCTGGGGCTGGGAGCGGAGCGGGACGCACGGCGCGCACACGTGGTCGGTGGAGAAAGGATACACACACAGGAAAGAAGAGAAAGAGAGAGGGCTGTCTCGCTTGTCTTCGCCCCTCACCCTTACTCACCACCACGCTCCTGACCAGCCTCCTCACTCCGCCATCCAAGCGGAACAGACTCCCTTTCCCCATTACCGTACTACTCCTTTCTCTCCTCCTCTAACTGCATCTGGGATGTCCATGCAGCCGGGAATGTTGACTGCTCCTACACCTTTTGAGGTGGCTTGTTATACTGCAACACAACTGTGAGATTATCTCTCTAGAAAACCCACAATTTAAAATCACATATAAGGTTTCAAGCTAGATTCAGATCTAGAGAATACACACGAGAACTCGGAGACTAAAGGGCTAAAAACCATTTTAGGTCACATTGGTATTATTTCACATTTGAGACCAATTCCATTTGATGCTTTACTCTTGTTCTGTTATTATTCATATTCTAACAATCATCATAACTTCCTGGATTTACTGGTTATTTTCTTCTAGGAATCAAAATGGATGAGCCAGTTTGTGCTGGTGGCACAAACTGTAGCCCTGCGACTGTGCCAGCGAGATGGCTGATCCTCATCCTCATCCTCATGCTCATGCTCATCCTTATCCACACAGTTGTGATCAAACCCACCACGCTGGCACCTAATCTTGTGTTCAAGCTGCCTGATAACAATCACAATTCAACGGATCACAATGATGTGCGTTAATTGTTAAACCTTAAATAATGTAGCTGGAGTTTTTGATTTCCAACCTCTATCACCCACCAGTAAAGCCAGCTGAAGGCTTAAAGCTAGTCACATCTGCCAACTTGAATTCACCTGAATCTCTGATGGAACTGTCAGTCTGGTGCAGGCAACAAGGGCCACATGGGAAAAGATAGTCTTGAAGGCCTTCAATCATGCAGCCTTGTGCCACAGAGAGCCTACAGAGTCCTTTCTGTCAGAAAGCTGCTTCCTGTCAAGGGCTGGAGAATCAAATCCCTGAGAGTGGCCCTGCCCAGTGCAGGTCTTGAATTTTTTTATTTTTTACCTCTCTTGGTTTAGGGTTGCACTTAAGTTGCGTTGGTCACAATAACTTTGATTGCAGTTATGGTTTGACTGGCATAAAAGTCCTGAATATGATGGTTGGTGCCGGTCTGGACTCTTTCTCCTTCACCTTGTTGCACACAGAGTGAGTGAATGACCCTTTCAAACTGAATCCCTTGACTATGAAACAGTTTTTTTCAGTGCATCTCGCAATAAATACAACCCTTGAAAGGTGACCGAGTTTATAACTGTAGTTAGAATAAGATCTTTTTTCCCGCCGTGGTGGATTTCTACATCTGCAGCAACACTGTGGTCTCAAACAGCCTTGCAAGTCTTTGAATCATGTCATTTCAATCAGGGTTTGTTTTCCCAATACTGTCTGAGGGCCCAATATCATGGCCAACCACTATTGTGCTCCATATTTATGTAGCCAATACGACTGACTGGATCCGACCTCGCTGTGGTGTGAGTAAATGCATATATCAGTTCCTTTTCCATAGATCAGAGGAATCATTATTTCCAACAATGTTTTATGCAACTGTTTCATTTCAAAGGTTCCTATTCACCTCAGCTGTCCCCAGCTCTACCGCACTTGATTCTCTATGCTAAACTGTACCCCTTAATAGTAGCCAGTTGTTATGGTGACACTTCATTGTGAATGTTGGTCTGATCGAAACAAATGAGACAATAAACCGCTAAACGTAAAGGAGAAACCTGAGGTGTCCTTTAAAGCAACACATTAAATATATATACAGTATTTAAGCTATTTCACTAACTTGGGCTATTATATGTTTATAATATGTATTTAATGAAACATATTCTTTATGTTGTTATTGTCGGCAGTCTAGTTTTGTTTAATTAAAAAAAAAATCTGTAATTGTTTAAAAAATGCAGTGTTTTAGGGTTTTTAATCACATTATATGTTAATTGTTGATAGAAACAAGTCAAGTAGCAGAAAAAACCTCACAAAAATGTCAATCCTCTTTTGTGGGCTCCTTTCCTGAAGATGTAACCACTGGAGCCTGATCACGGTCCAGGGTGGCACTAGCATAATGATGCTGTAATGGCTTTGATGAGGACAGAAAATTTTCAACTTTTATTGGTGTTAAAGTGGCACTATTAGCAACATTAAGGCTGGGATGATCTCACTCTTCTGTGCCTCACTTTTAATAAGTGGCCACACATGCAGGAGCTGCTACTGTACCTCCCAATGTTCCCATTACTGTGGGGACAAGAGCAAGCAGAAAGTCGACTTTTCCTCCAGGCAACAAATGGCGAAGCCACAATTTCTTGTTGTTGTGGGGATAAAAATCACTTCCCCCATTATTCATTTCATTCTTTAACCCCTAAAAAGCAAGGCCTCCCTTCAATTAAGTTGGATTGCTTGAAAGAATCGATATTCGCCTCAGATATTGACACGAGCCTCAGGAGCAAGAGGTCAAATGGGTCCATAACCTCTCTGCATTTCCAGCTTAATCAATAAATTGACTCCAGTAAGACCAGCGAATCCACTGATGTTCACTGATTCCAGCCGACGCAACACAGGCAGTAGCAGCCAACCTTGTGTGTGTGTGTGTGTGTGTGTGTGTGCCACATTTACATAATCACACAGGCAGTCGGAGCTAAAAGAGTGAAGGCTCAGCAAGATATCCAAGTTCTGATCAGGGGATGCTTGGTGAAGCCTTCAGTACCGAGCAGTTTAATGTCAAATTACTCCCACAGGACACCAGGAGTGGTAGACATGTAACCTTTGTGTCGAAAGTGAAATATATTTTCAGACGTTAATATTGAGTACACACACACAGACGCATGCACGCACACACACACACACACACACACACACACACAGACAGGCACACATGGGGGGTGCAACGAAGCACAGAGCACAGTTTTTTTTATTTTTATGTTTGGCTGGGTGTGAAATAATTTATCCCCCAAGGAAAATGTTTAAAAAAGACTTCATCACCAACAAAATAAGTTTTAAAATATATATTTATGACTTCCTGGGATGCGAGCAGAACAGTCGCCCAGAACCCATCAAATTCAGGATTTAGGCCTTAGCAAAAGGGGCCCCATTATTAGGCTACCGCAACATCTGCTTCAGAGTTAATCAGACATGCTGCAACTGGGTTAAATACAGACATGTGAAAATTGAAATAGTCAAATAGCAGCTGATGAAACTATATAGTGACGTGTCTGCTTAAAATACTGATGGTATTGACATTTATAGTAATTCTATAGTAAGTTCTGTTAACTTGCCTGTCAGTAGTTCCTTCTTTAAATGACAAGTTTATTCCCAGAGGCCTGAAATCTCTGAGCCTTGCACCAGAGACAGATTTTATATTATCCCACTATAAGATGCAATCAAAAATGTAAGGATTTGAGAAAAGCTGTTCATTTAAAGGCCAGAAATGGTCTGAAAAATCAGCGATTTCTAGATTCTGGACTTCTAGACTTGGATGCTTGATGGTTGGTCACATGGCAGCGGTTCATATTACACTGGCTATTCACCCCATTGATCACGCATGTGTCGTCTTTATAAAACAGTCAACATCCTAAACACTATAAAACAAGCAAGTTGCCTGGAGGCCAAGTCTGGAGACAGAATCTGCACATAAAGATTGGAAATGATGGTAACTCGGGGCCACTTACACCTCCCAGAAGACGACAAGTGTACGATTGGCGTGATCACTTTTCACTTGAGAGTAAACCAGACGGATGACTGAAAATAGAATTTCTCATTACGGTCTCCAGCTGAAATCCCACTTTTTGTTAAAGAATACAAGCACTGTGTGAGGCAGCTGTGAATGAGAGAGCTCACACTCGGCTCTCTCTTTACCCCCCAACTGCTCCCAGAATCACAGAGAAGCCGATGAAATAGAGCAGAGCTGCCATCCTCGGAAGCCTGATTCTCATTACTCAATCCGCATTTATCCATCCATGCGCAGGAAGTCTGCGTTTATCAGGCGTTTTTATCGATGGACATTGAGGGGTCATTACTTGGGATGGACTGCATTTCCTGTGCAGTTATAATTGAGTCACAGCGCTGCAGTCGTTTGTCAGTAAGGTTATACAGCACTGTGACAGAAAGCTGTATGTGCCCTTATGGCCAGCTGTGCATTTTTCAGGTGTTAAGAAAAAGTAGCAGCTTCATCTTCTTTGTCTATTTTATGTCTTTTTTGGGGAAAATACGGCGTGATCCCAGATGCAGCTGCTTGATTTATAAACCCCTGGTGCAGGTATAGAACTTGTCAGCTGGTACACCAAAGTCACTCCCAACTCCTACAGGTTTGGATTCAACATGTAGGAGAAACCGTTGCTGTTTTGTGGCGTGAATAATGGAAAGTGCTCAGGAGTTTAGGTTAATTTCAGCATCACTGTCACCACAGCAACCACAGCAGCCTATTAAAATTGGCCGGCGTGCAGAACAAGCTGAGGCGCAGTGGTACACGCTTCCTTCTTCTGTGCACAGATGAGATATGCCACCCTGCACGATGGATGAGTGCATTTACCTGCTCTTAATCTGTTGGAGAAGGCGAACAAAGGAAGCCTCCAAAGTCAGCACAGCGCTCTTCCCTTTGTGGCAGAAGCGAAGTGTAAATGTTGCTGTGAGACAATAAACCGCAAAGACAGTTAAAGCTCTATTTATCCCTTGATGGAGGAAAATAACATTGGTTTATGGGCTGTGCCACAAAGCAGAAAATTAGTTCCTGAAAAAGTCATTAGCAACTTGCTTGTTTTATAGGGTGACAAGCCCTCTTGTGACCAACACCGTTTCTTTTGTTGCTTTTCCAAGATGCAAGATGCATTTCCTGATGTTGAATGAAGGAAAATGTCAATTGAGGTGACCGTTCATGTTTAGTTTGTTTGTTACCACTGTTGTATGAAAGGATTGGCCATAATCATTTGCTCGAATACAAACAAGACGTTAATAGCACTGTTCAAAACAGGAGGTAATTAACTTAAATATATAAATATATAAATTTAGCTTTCTTAGGTGACAAAAGTCAAGGATTCAGCATGTTTACCTCACAGAGCTGAGAAGCCTCCTAAATACACATGTGAGCATTAATTTCTTGTACTTTTGCATCATGCTAGATCATTGTTGATTAGCAGTTAATGAACAGTGGCAGAATGAACAGGAATTATTCAGACAAACAATTAGACAAGCACTCAAACAGAGACAGTTCGGGTCAGAGGGTAAAAGACTGATTATCTCTGTCGTGTGCAGATCAAAATACAAGTTACAGCATGAGCAAATCTAGCAAAGGCTTCTGTAAAAGAGCACCTTCAGTTTGTGACTTAAGCATTGTGGAGATGTGTCTTGAATGAGTAAGGAATGAAGATTCCTCTCTTTTTTGTCATAGATCGTAGAGGAATGACATTAGGAAGTCTTAGGAGAAGCGTGGCGTTCTAAAGCATTGCACCCCATCGCCCATGTACTGATCTTCATCTCCCTGCTCACTGTAGCACGTCTCATCTCCTCATACAATGAAAGGCGCAGTCGTTTCAACAGTTCCCACATGTCAGGTACTCTGAGCTTGGAGATGTGCTAACAAGGATCACTTACAGAGCACGATAGGGAAATGTTCTAATACTACTCATAATGCAGAAAGATCCTCACGACCACAACGGAACATGATATCGATGTCAGCCGGCTCCAACATCCGAATATAGTCAGGTGGTTTTGTGCTCCTGGTATTTTTAATTAACATTCAATATACCCTCAAATGTCATAGCGTATTTACCCGATACAGTGCCTGGCATGTTAGGACGAAGGATGATTCCAAAGAGAATAGCAATATATAGGATCCTGTTACATTCCTGAAAAGTCTGACGTGCACTGAAATAATTTTACAAAACACTTAAATCACGTGTTCCAGATATATATAAATAAAACCTCCACTATTTACATAGTGCCATTTATTATGAGCAAATTAATGTAACAACAAGCAGTAGAAGTCAAATTATGCAGGCTGATCCAACTCTGCGAATTCCCTGAAGACAAGTGCCGACGCGTCTCTGTAGTGTGTCTGGCCCCATTGTGTCTGAATGGACTCCCTACAGCATCACAGCAGGCTCCTGATGAGACAGATGGACTCCCAGACCTGGACGAGGGCGTCAGTCAGCTCCTGAATCATCTGTGGTGAGATATGGTGGCCGAAACAGGAAGTGCTCGAATTCGATTCAGGTCTGGGGGAGAGGCGGCCAGTTAATAGCATCAGTGTCCTCATCCAATAACTGAGTCACGCAGAAGGAAACCAGGGCCCACAGAACCTTCATGACCAGGGTGCTGCTGCTAGGTTGTTGCCCTCCCGAGCAAAACCCCAAACTGTCGCGCGAAGAGAATAAAATGGCGTACTCAAAAGTACCGAGTGATGCAACAACAGCTCTGTTTGTGCTTTTATCATTGATGTATTCCATCATAGTGTTGGAGCCGCACCAATAAAGGTGGAGGAAGCTGAGCAAAGCAGTATTTTCACAAACGAGAGAAAGATAATTGTCTCAGTCAAGAAATCTTCAGATGAATTTAGAGTTGCTCATTTATTATAATTTTGCCTCTTTTTTTTTCATAGTATCTAAGAAAATAATCGACTGAATTTTACGTTTTATTAGCTTCAAAGTTTTCAAAGTTGAGCGTTCGAAGGAGACCACAGTCAGAAGAGAAGCGACGCTACACAAGACCTAACGGATGACAGAGTGTCCCGGTGCCACAGGAGCCATCGCAGGTCCCCGTCCCCGTGCACCGACGGGTCCCGCTTGTTTTGATGACATGAGAGAGCTCTTCCTCAAAGGACTCCTTGAGGCACATCAAGGACGCGCACACACACCTGAGAATCTACGTCGAGGAGTCTGTCCTTTAAAGAATTTGGAGGATCCTTGGAACATTTCTCCCTTCCAACCTTTTGAGGATGATCCTTTGACTCGGAGAGACCCACTGGATTCCTGCTCAGGCGTAACCGAATGTGCCGTATTAAACACACAAATCATGATACAGATGAACCTGTCTGGGTCCATTACACCGGATGCAAAAATAAACAGATTAAGTGGGCTGACTGCATCCCAAACCGTGACATTGCTGACACCTTTGAAGGCTTCGTGCGTCTGTAGGCAGCTCAGGGGCCGAGATAAGAGGTGAAAAGTCTGTTTTGAACCTCAGCACGAGACATCCCTAATGGCTTTAGATCATGTTCCCTCTCTGACACACCATTAAGTGCTAAATGTTAGGAATTGCATTACTGCAGCTTCTAAGATTAAGAGTGATAAGGAAAAGCTGTTATTCCTATTCTCTGTGCACCATAGCTTTTTGCTGATGAATAATTCACAAAGCCAAATCATCCGCCACAAAAGATAAAGGCCCTCCAACCACTTCTCAAGTGTATTGATTTTCGATCTCTATATGTGAGACCGGCAAATGGATGAGGAGACACTAACTAAAAAAATAGTCCTAAGAACATCCCCTCTCCTGACATCTGTCTGACACAGCAGAATACAGCAACTGATAGACTAAAGCAACTGGATGTCAATTACTGTATCTTGTCTCTTGCCATGAAGAGTGTTTTTTATATTGGCCCTAATTATCGATTTTTACATGATCTTTATTTTCCTTTTAATGGGACATTTTATGACATTCGATTACAAAATGCAGAGCCAACGGTGAAGCACCCAAGCTGCTGTAATCTGCAAGTCGATGATAGCAGAGCAACAACGGCGCTGAAGTACTTGAGCTCGTACTCTTAATAGAAAAGGAGCAGGTAACTTGAGTTTTCAGAACCAAAACATGCTCAAAAGGATTATTTCGCTTCACGCATATGTTTCTCTCTCTCTCTCACACACACACACACACACAGATCTGATTAGCTAGCTAAAAATAAAGCTATGTTTAAATCGGTTTGGCTCTCCTAAGACACGAGCGGCTGGAGATGGACACAGTAGATCAGGGTTTTAAAAAGGAAATTAGAGCAAGAATTAGTAATGGATGCCTGATTAAAGAGACATCCCAGGATCCCTTGCTGCATTAAGACAGTAACATTATTACTACTTCAACCATCTCAGTGCAAAAGTAATTCATTATGATACGTGGACAAATCTTTGTACCTGCAGAAGGAAAAGAAGAGCCAGTAGAGTCTCTCTGGGGCTAATTGCGTCATTTGGTTCTTGAAATTCTTATTTAAAACATCCAATGTAAGTGCATTCCCCACCTCCTCCTGCCACTACATTCAACCTATTATAGACACTTTATTCTTTATTTTATACTTAAAGCTGATCAATTAGAAACAAATTTACTAGAAAAGAAAACTCTGACATTAATCGATCTTGCAGACAATTGAAACAATAGTCGATATGATGAAAAATAAATGGGAATCTACAGAAGGGCGTATATAGGCAGATGAGTGTGTGTGTGTGTGTGTGTGTGTGTGTGTGTGTGTGTGTGTGTTCTCCACATGTTAAGCTGTTGAATTATCAGAGGTAAAGAAAGTGAGATTTGTAGAGAGAAAAGCTTGTTCCTCTGTAATATCAACAAATGTCTTGCATGATGTTTCCATCAAAAAGAGTCGGAGCATATAAAAATACATGACCTCATAAAAGCCGAACAGGACGGCGGGGACAAGTGAAGGATACAGACCAGCAATAAAACAAAATGGGAATCCTCAGCTGTTGCACGGAACACTGCTCCATTTTGCTGGTGCACGGGGCAATAATGCCCGATCACTGACCGCGGCCTCTTTGACCTTTGGGGCAGTCAGATCCAGTACCCTGAGAGTGCAGCGACCGTGTAGGCACATGTGGAGTCAAAAGTGCACTCAGCCATGATTGTGCAGCACCATTTAATATTTCATAGGTGAGCAGGAGCATATTAACAACGGCACGGACCCAACAGAGGACTGAAGAGGGGCCGGCCCAGGCAACCCTGACAGATGAGTGCTAATGCAACCCAGAAGCGGAAAGAAACCTAATCTCTCAACATCAGGGATCTAATTCTGGCAGGATTTAAAAAAAAAAAACCCCACTCTTGCGCCATTCTTTACATTTTAAATGCAAACGTGTAGCTACATTATTTACAGGGTTGCACGCGTCCACCCAAACGCAAGGCTTTCAGTCACAATCGTTTAACTGACAGTGCCTGTGACCTTTGAACTCTGCAATCGAGAAAGGCTGAAAAAAAGATACACAACAGCAGACAGGAATATTTAACAAGAACAGACTGAGAAGACACACTCAGACCTTCTGGACAGATATGAGTGATGATACGATGAACCTAGACTGACTTGATGACAGCTGATTACCTGCTAGTGTTTCAAATCCTCTATTTCGTATATGTTGCACGAGATCATATCAACAGAGAATCGATGTTGGGACGAGAGTGTTGTGACAGGAGTCCTGCTGGTCTGTTCTGGATGATAACTGACTATCAGCGTGCTTTGTTAGCTAGCAGTAAGACATTTACAAAATAGGCATTCCTGCTGTTAAAGAGCAAATTAAATTGACTTACACGGACACATCCTGATCAATGGCGGCACGACTGAAGTGCCCGATACGCTGTGTTGGTACCAGGAAGTCAAAGAGGAAGAGGAGCCACTAAAGGACAACAACTATTTGCTTGGAAAGGACAGAAAACTGTTTTATCCTTCCCTGTTGGGCAAGGCAACAAAGGAAACATCCAAAAATGTTTTCAAATGTTGAAGACGAATAAATAGTGAGGTTTAATTTGCTGGAGGACTTCAACAACACAGGGCTGCTGAGGCAGATAGGGAATAAGTGCATATGCTCTATTAAGCCTCCTTTCTCTGTAATCTGTTGGTGCCGTGGATAACGGAAGTGAAGGTTGATGACGGTAACGTCGCCCAGGCAGGTTCAATCCTCAGTGGGGTCCACCACAAGCTGCACGCCGAAGACTTCAAAAAACATTCCAAAGGAACAAGAAATGTGGGGACACTTTGACAAGAGGGAGAATGCAGAATATCATCAATGCACATTGACACCAACATACACACCCACCCACACACACACTCACTAATATCTTACTCCATTCACTCACCTTCAGTTCCCACGAACAAGACTCACTTTCTTATTAAAATCCTTGTTATTACACCTGCAGATTTTCAACATTATGAGTCCTTGGACGTCCATCATGTGAATTTATTTCTTCACCATGAGACGTCTCAAAATCTGCTTCAAGCTTTTAATCTTTTATCCTGTGCGACACATAATCTCGGTGAAATCTGCAACGTAAACACACTTAACACACACGCCTGCATAAATGAGCTGATTTTTAGTTTTTCGTGCATCTTTGGATCAGAATTCCCAAAACCTTCTGATGGGAACATCACTGAGGCTGAGAAGGACAGTTTCTCTGAAATCATCAATGCTGCCAAAACCCCTGATGTTAAAAATAAACCCCCCATCATTGTCTGCCCTGAGACTGGAGAAGCGAGTTAACAAACAACGTTCTCAGGACATTTCTGCTTAGATTGGGGACTTGGGTTGGGGCTCCAACAAACAAAAATCACAAACTTTGTGACCAAGGAGACAGAAAAAAAAGAAAAATCTAAGACTTTCTGATCTTTCTGAATGCAATGCATTTCAAATAATTAGTGTTTGTGGGAATAAAAGACCGTTTGCACAGTTAAAAGGAGCGACTGCCAACTTTTATAACAACCAGGCACAGCAGGGAAGCAGGAAATCAATATTTGCATGTTATGTGGATTCAAAAAAGGAAAGGGAGTTTTAGATAAACGGGGAAAAAAGATTTTGTGACTGGAAGAGACCGATATCCTCAAATTATCTGAAAAATCGATCTGCCCTGTAAACTCTGTTTGGCACGTAGCAGCTTCTCGTGTCACCAGTGTGTTTATTTGAACTCTGCGGGCAGCATTTTCACACTTTTTCCTGAGTTTTTCGGAACATTCCATTTATATCTGATTAATCGGTTATTTTTTGTCCTGAAGGCTAAGCATTGTTCCAAAGATATAAAAGCAAAGCACACTTTCAAAACTCTCCTCCCAGAGGAATTTGTGCCACAGGAATGCCCCTAGCACAAAAACGTATGTTTAGAAAGTTTATTTTTAGTGAGAATCTGCTTTTAAAAAAAAAAAAAAAATCTTTACAGTGATGAGAAAGTAGGCGTAAAACTCTGATCTACCAGCCCAGATCCTGATGGGAAATTTTGCTACTTATTTACTTGTTTGTACAAGTTAGAGCCATAAACCACAGATTAACAGGAAGTCTGAAGGAAAATCAGACACAGAAGAGGTGAACGCAGGTTAAAGAAACCCAAAAGTCTCGTTTCTGCCAGCATGGATGTTATTCCCGTTCCCTGCTTTCACACTCACTTCATTACAGTTGTCTTTACTTCAACGTGAAATATGAAAAGAAGTAACAATATTCAACCCAGCAATGCAGCCACATGGAGTCCAACCTGACCGTGTGCTGTTTGAAATGTCTCCTTCACGTCCCTTTAACACTTTTTTCCCCCCAGACTTGCACATTAAGACTATCTTGACATGTCAGAGGGGTAAAACAACATATTATTTTCCACTGTATCGATCCAGTAGACAGTTACTCTCTTTTGGTTCCTTCCTTCTAGGGCAAATTGCCATCTCTGCGTGTACAGCATACGTGCTATGTGTAGATCAGCCCCGATATCGAGTAAGATGCAGCTGACAGGAAACGGCCTGTTCATTTTAAGGTGTATCTAATGGGATGGAATAATCGACATCAGTTGTGACTGGTCACAACACTGAAGGTTGTTTAGTATCGGATTTAAACGGGTCTTTTTGTTGAACTTCAACTGCTCTGGCATCTCATTTATCCCAACAAACTGTTGACCTCACAGCAGGGTGTCTCGGTTTTGCACCCATTCCGCCGCATTAGAAGGAAACTTCCTGTAAAGTGGCTGCGTCCATCTCACTGCGGAGGGGAAACTGCATCGCTGCCTCATAGGTCTCATCGCTATTTTTATTTTCATGATTGAAATGGTATGCTGCTCCTGCCGCTACGTCCAGGGTCCAACTGGACTTTGTGACTTCTGGAATGTGTAGAAAACAGAACAATGATTCACTTTAGGGTCAATAAAGCCGGATGTTGGTGGTAAGTGTGTTGGAGTTCTACACTGCAGAGATAAATGCTGCATTTATGGCTCTGCGGGATCGCTGCAGGTGACTTAAATCATGTTTTCATGTTGATGTATCAGCATCCAATCACAGTTTCTTTATTCAGTTTATGGCCTGCAATCTGCAAAATGCATTTATTACCGAGCAGCCTGCCGGGTGAATTTATAAGATCGATACATTCTTTTTTACAAGTGTAAATGCTGGATCTTTCACCCCATTTTGCAGGCGCTTGGACATGTTCCACAACAGCTTTTTCCTTCATTTCTACATCGGCTGCCAGAGCCTGCAAAGCTGGAGAATGTTATCTTTCCTGGTCCAGTCTCATTCATCTCCCATATATGATGCTGCTGTTTTTTTAGCCGAAAATAATAGTTTCAGCATTAATTCATCTAATTTTGGATTGAAATGGTATTTTATTGCCTTAAATGCAAAACTATGATATGTTCTTTATTTAAACAGCAAACACACCTAAAGATTTTGAATGTGTGAAGAAATCAGTTCATCACTTTATGAGCATTTGTGGGTTTGGAACCTTGCTCAAGGGTACCTCGGCAATGCTCTGAAGGCATTCTGGCACCTTCACCTACTACCAGAACACCTTCTATGTTCTCGAACCGAGGACCCTCTTATAAATCGGTTAAGACGAGACGAGGATATTCTCCTGTTCATTTCACATGACCCAGTTTTGTTTTTTTAAATGGAAAAAAAAATTTAATTTTCTCTTTTCTTAGACGTGACATTTTCTGACAACGGGAAGGAACCTTCAAAGATGCAGTAATAAACTTCCGTCTGCAGTATTACTCACAGAAGGACAGTACGGCGCCCATTTTTCAAGGTCACAAAAGGGTCACAGTAGATTTTCCTTTGTAAAAATGTTCCCATTCCTTTAAATGATTAGTGTCGCGTCCCAATCCACTTATTACATAGTCAGCCGAAAGGATACGCTCCAATAATTTCTCAGAAGGAAATGGGTGAAGCGTGCACATCTGGACCACCTCTGCATCGCTGTGTTCCAATAAGGACAAGCTCATTTCCAAAATATGAGCCAAGAGCGTCCGCTCTGGGAGTTCGCTTCGAGGCAAGTGAAAGCCTAAAAATGGATTCACAACCTTTGGTTATTTATTTGATTGACACAACGCAGTGACATCCAAAGGGTTTTCTTTCAGTAAAAATGAAATTTCATCCATAAGGGCAAGTTGGAAACTGCAGCTTTAAGTGACATAAGTGGCGGAAGAAAGCACTTCTCATAAAGAGAGTCAATAACTTGCATGACTGCTGTGGCACCTCAGGGTAATACCACACTAACAGCAAAGGCATAAGTGGATATTTATTGAATAGCTGTCGCCAGCTCCTGTTTCCATGTAAAGGAGAAATAGAAATTTAAGAAAAAACAACAATTAAGTTTTGGGTCATTCCAAAGCTGATTGTGTTGCTAATACAAACACAGCAGTCTGAATGAATCATGAGCCATTATAATGAGAGAAAATAAATTAATTAATTAAAAATGCCAATGACATCCATGCACTAACAACGCAATATATGGGGAAACCTGATCTCTTGAGGGAGCAGATTAGGCAAGAACAGAGAGAGGAGTTGTTCACCTGATGCGCAGCGGTAATAAATTTAGCTGGACGGCCTATTTGAATGTCATCTCTACCTCCTGAGAGCCTCCTTGTTCCGTGCTGTGTAATAATAATGTCGGGGAAGAGCTATGAACTTTGGGTTTCTTATCACAGAGAAGGCATGACAGGGTTTTTACGTATCTCTGGGGCAAATAAAGAAATGTGAATGAATTAGACATTTTTAAGTGGCAAGGAGCTCAAATAATTCCAGTTTTTCTCCTTCCTGAAACTTTCAGTGAAAAGAAGACCTTCAATTTGCCAATCCCAGACCCCAAATTTACATTCTATTCTATGGACTAGGTAGTTGGCACCATGACGACTTGGCAGCAGTCAAGCACTGTCAAAGATATCATTATGAATCCTCTGACAAGTCCTCCATTATGGATTTCAGCCCCCGCAGCTGCAGAATGTGTGCCTGTCACCTAAGGCCAATCTTCCAGATGGTTCACTTTTTTAGTCTATGTCACAGTGCCACTAACTGACCCACTAATGGCTTTTTGACTCCTACCACATGAGGGCCTGTTAGCAATGCAGAACTTGATGACCCGAACTTTTCACTGTCTCAGAGTTCTATCTGTATTGTGGGGACTACACAACAACGCACCAGTGGCAGAACTGGAGTCACTGGGGAGGAGAAGTTGAATGTGTTAAAGTGAGCATGCTTGTGTGTCTGCGGAGGAGACGATTTATCAATTCACAAGTTAAAAATCCCTCAAGAGTATTTGTGATGACTGCAGGTCATTGACACCTCCACAAGTTTGGAAGAAATTTGTGCCGACAGCATGTCTGGATTTAAAATTAAACACTTTCACACTTTTAATCTAGTTTGTTAAAACTTGGAAAGAGAACAGAAAGAAGAGTCCTCTTCTGTACAAAGATGGAGGGAAATTATCTCCAGTAGAAAGAAAGGGACAAATTCATTCACCGAACACAGTTATAGCTGCGATGTTAGCAACGCTAACTGGTTTTAACGATTAGCATGATGAGGTTTCAAACTATGGCTCTTTGCTCACCGGTGTAACAGCCGTCCATCTGGCGCCATTTCGAGCCACTGAACCAGCCGGGGGTGGTCTGTAACGGTCACCTTTATGCATTAGTTCCCATCACAGTCATTTGGAAAATGTTGACGTTGGCTCAAATCTGGTTTGTCTGCAAAAGGCCTAAGAAACGCATCAGTGCTGCTCATATCGGCCGTTTCAGAGGGATGCGGAGGTCCGTCTGAGACACCGGTGTCTGCTCGGCAGAGGGGAGCGTTTATGGTAAATCAGTGGAATGGTAAACCATAAAAAGGTCTTTAAACGCTCAATACTGTGATATGAATGTAAATCCTGTATAGCTGGAGATCTACAGTGGGACTTGAAAGTGAGGCGCTGTCACTTTGTTCCCTTTTTCTTTGATCTGAGTCTAATCTCACTGTGTGTGTTGCTACTGGATCGTCAATTGATTTATCTGGAGCGGAGCAGAGAGGATCCAGGGAACGCTGTGATGGAGTTCAACTCCATTTCATCCGATGATGGACAGTCTCTCCTAATATGACGTGCGGCCAGAATGTGAGATTACAAATATTTGGTGCCCAGTTATAAAAACTGAGAATAGCCTCGTACCAAGCCTGTTAATTGTCTTCTTATTTGCAGGGATTTTATTAATGACCTTTTCCTCTGTTATAAGCTGAGCTGATGATGGACATTATCATCACAGTTGAGCAGATCTCTCGGCATCAACATTTCCAAATTTGGGAATATATAATTATTATTATTAATATCCCGGAGCTGGGCCCAGTGATGGATTCCATCCGGATTGGAGGGATCATGCTCTGACTCTCCAGGTCAGAAAAGCTGGCTGGGAGCTTCAAGTTCTCACACCAGTGAACAGTTACGATCTTAACAACAGTTTCTAGTTTTCTTTTATGACCAGCCATTAGACTGTGAGAACCATCAGCCCAGGGATGCCAAAATTACCCGTTATTAACTTTTAACGTTATTAACGTTATTAACCCGTTATTAAACCACCACATTTGGACCAGACTCTGATTTCTGTCTTGATAGAATAAATTGCTCAAATCTTTTGAAAACCTCGGGAGAGGAACAGTTTTGGGGTTACGTCGCTGTTTGTTTTGCAAATTCTCACTGGATTGTGCGAAAGCTGGAGTTGCTCCTTCGCTGGCACCAACCTGGCAACCTCAGGCGCTGTTGCTTGATGAAAACAAGCAGACAGATCTGTCTTCCAATATAATTGCTGTGCAGAAATGTGCCCCGGCAGCAGGTTCACATTACCTTTAATGAAACACGCACACAAACAAACATTTCACATTAGGTCTTTAGGTGATCCGGCGATTGAGAGTTTATTTATTTATGCCAGGCCCTCGTACTGCAGCAGGACTATGCATCAAACTCTGAAATCACTGTTTATCATGGGAAAGCTTTTGAGGAATCACTTCCTGGTGATGTCTACGTAATTACCGTCTCGTTTTTGAAGAGGCGACATGATGTAAGCTTCTATTCTCTCGACTCTGAACCCCACAGCAAAATTAATCTTAAAAATAAAAAAATCAGCACATCCTCAACAATTGCGCTGGTAGACCGCTGCTCCTCCACCCTCCTGGTATAAAGTACATCACATAATTCCACAGAGTGCCCTTTCCTGTTTCATATTTATACTTAGCGTGGAGATGGTGCCGTGCTTTGGAGAGAGAGATTTCCCTCTCCTCTCGCAAAAACACTGCTCCACTTTAAACATTCAAGTCATGGTTCAGTAAGGTGCCTGCTGTCAATTTTATTTATAAACCTCCCCGGCCTGTTCCTTCATTCAGACAAGCGCTCTCACCACGCTTCCATCCGCAGGCCCTGAGTGATGCAGACACCACCTACGAGGCATCCTCAAAGGCAAAGTGTAAACACGGCTCACAACAGCACTTAATGCAATAACTGGGAGAGGAAACACAAACGTCAGCAACACCACACTTCAACACTCCGAGTTGTTAAAGTGAATACAATAGCTCGGCTGCCTCCCGCAGCTTTGGGAAGTGGAGATTTCTTCCGAGACCCTCAAATCCAAAAATTACAGCCCGTTTGCTCTGCCCAGCGTTCGCCTCTCGTGGAGCCGAGGCCGAGAAGGCGTGATGACTCCCTGGTTGTGCGTCTGACTGCGCTACTCGCAGACTTATTGATGGTTCCCTGCATGATTCTGCAGAGTGCAGCCACAATAAAGCAGGGGCACGCCCCGGAGAATGCTCAGAGTAACATACAGACACTGTGGGTTTAATGACATAATGAGGGCAGTTCCGTGCATTTTCTATGAATTCGCAGCCTCGTTTTATGCAAGAAGAATAACCGGAGAAGTAGTAAAGACAAGCTCCGCAGGGGTGGCTATCACCATGACAGAGGATCTTGTTAGACTAATTTTTAGGGCTATTTTCCAGCGCTACTACTCCCAGCAGCAGCCTGTTTTTACCTGTGCAACAAACATTGTTTTGTTCTCCTTCCCCCGTGTAAGTTTGCTTTACAAGGCTTTTTTTTTTCATTGACTGATGCTTTTTAAACCGGCAGAAAGAAAGCTGCCCAAAGCCCAATCCAAAATCTACAATTTATTCATTATACTTCTAACTATGTGCTCAAATAAATCTGTCTCTGTCAACCTGCCCAGATTAAACGGCTGATCTGCCCCAGGCTACCAATATAGCTACTGCTCGTGAATGGGGGCATTTCCTGTCTCTGGTTTATCCTCCTGCATCTATGGCAATGAGCCCAATTCATACAAGTTTCAGGTTAAGCATTCTGAACCCACAGAGGCCGATTTAAAACCCAGGAAAGTTCTTAAGAACTGATCAAGTCATCACGATGTATTAAGAAAGTGGTTCTTATCCAAGTCATGGCACTGAAATGTCTTTTATACATGAGGAAGGCATTTTAGTGTTACATGATCCATTATGAGCTTTGGTTTGAATTGTGCTTAAATTAAAATGCTGCCAATTTTAGAATTAAACGGCTGCTGCGCCACAGCACCAAATAGCTCCTGAAGCACCAAATGTAAGAGAGCCCTGCAGTATTTGCACAGTGGTGCCTCAACAGCATTTTCTAGAATCACAAATGACTGATCTTCTACAGCCAGGAGCAAAAAAGTCCAGTCTGAGCTCCGTTTAAACCGTTATCCCGAGTTGACTCTCAATATTAAAGACGGCAGGATTTATGTCCAGCTGATTAGCTGATATGAACAAGAGAAATCCCTGAACTCCTGAAATTACATGCAAGAATTTGAAAGCAGGATTAAGGATCCTCTAATAAGACATGACCTGATAGGTCTGCATTCCACATGCCAAAGCTCCACATTGCTATTTCTAGATGTCAGGAAGGTCACTCATGCAGAAACTACCACGATTTCACCCCATGAGAGAGATGATGAGACTAATCCAGGACCATTTGATCATGTTAAACTTCTCAGTTGAGCCATTTTTCATTGTCAAATTTCTTCACGGCTGATCCGTGAGGTAGACTCCTTCCCACTGGCATCATCTATCATCATCACGTCAGGCTACCAGGCTGTTCTCACCAGTGAGCACTGGTTCTCCAGAGACCAGTGACTCAGAGAAACATCTGTCAATCAAAGACTCATAAAGTCCTCGTCGCATTTACATACGCAATCAACCACGAAGACGCTCATGAATCTTATGTGAGCATCTACCAAGAGCCCAGATGCTGTGAGGTATTCGTGTAGGGGAATTTAGATGCAGCATACGGATATGCACGCGTTTGCACATTCGCAGCAGATTCCTGCTCCACGACTCCATTATTCATGTAAAGATTTCAAGTGTGTGCCACAGATGTGATTCCTGTGCCGGCGTTGTTAAAATATAGCTTCAAGCAAACACTGGGAAACGAGCCAGTTGGATCAGCCCGCCCCAGGCCGGCACCCTGAGCGTTCATTCTAGGTAATCAGGTTTACAGAAAAACTCGAAATTTCTAATCATCCTCGATCAAACTGGATTCAGAGATTTTTAGGATCAAGCAGAGCATCAAAATGAGGTGCCAAATGTCTCCTATGAGCCATTTGAGAGCGGCTTTGAAGGGTACTCAATGGCACCCATCATCCGGCGACAACGACTGCTGATTTTAGCAGAAAATGACCATAAAGTTCCAATGCTGCCCACCTGGATGGACCCAGAGAGTGCTTGGCGGGCATCGACGCACCGAACAGCTGCTTATTAAGCACGGCCCGCAGCATGGAAGCATCGCTCAGGTGGAAACATCGCCTTGAGAAAGAAAAGACAGAATTTAGCACATTAGCAGGCCAACACGTTTAACTGTGGAGCTGTTGATCCCAACGCCATTAATCCGCTTCCTGTTTGACTACACCGTTTTCTCTGAGGGTTACTGATCAGCCTTTGGCCTTGACTGTGGTTTGCAGCACCCATAATTAAAACAATTCCTCTCTTCTGGGATTACACACACCGATCATAGCCTGTACACAGCCGCAGCACCTGTCCCACTGTTCTCGCTCACCTTCAAAGTTCATTTGGGCTAATGAACACAGCTCATGGTAGCGATGGGATCCCTAATGATTTAGAAAGACATTTCACCTGTTTACGTTCACCATATGGTTGCGGCATTCTCAGCGGCCCTCTGGGAATAGAGTTACCTTCAAAAGAGGACTGCGCTGATGTTTTCTTTCGTGCCATCCTGTGTTTTATTAATGGAACCCCAGCAGTGTTTCAAAGCAAAATGCAAAAGTAAAGTGCCGAAGCAACATTTAAGCTACACAAGGAAACAAATTCTGGTTTGCAAGCATTTGTATATGATCACCTTTTTTCCCAAAAATATTTTTACATTTTATTTTTGCACTTTGTTTAATTTGTTTATTTCTTCTGTCTTCCTGGTGCTGACCTTTTGATCCAAACAGCATTATTGACCCATAATCCTAGACTCCAACTCACCCTGCCGTCACCCTGATGAGCCCATCTCTGTCTTTCTGCCTCACCACTGATCCAGCCCATAATGTCCAGCACAATGTCCCTCCACAGTAATCCTATTCCTGATTGACAAAGATGCTGAACCACTCAGCCGACCAGGACCCCCAAAGCTTTTCAAACTTTCCTTTTGCTTTATTTCTGTTGAATTGCTGGTGTTTTATTGCCATTTGCTTCATTCATTTTAATGTAAAACCACTTAATACAAAAACCATTATTTCTCCTAACATTCTACATGCAGTCTTACTTGGACACAATTCATTATTCATTTTCAAATGTGTTCATTTAGCCATTTAGTGTTCAGTCGGCAGTATTTGTTCCTGCTGATAAGCTTTTATTCATCAAGCCAAACCGCCCCCTCAAACACCTCTGATGATATGTATATAGCTAACAAGCTTAATTGTTTCTGAAACATCCATGCATCTTAATGATGCTGAGGCAATTGGTTGTCTCAGTAATTGCATCTTGGAAGAGAACTGCTTCACAGACAGCAGCAATGGCAATCCTCAGATTGGTAATTAAAAGAATGAGCAGCCGATGTTGGGATGGGATGATTAAGGCAGCACAGACTTCCTCATGGCAGTGCAGGGAATGAAAGCTGGATTGATAACGCTGCAGATGAGCCATCAGCATACGTCCGTCGCTCTAAGAGGCAAATAATTACACAGGATCTTTATATATGGTTTGTGTTATTACGACTTTTATGTGTTGCTAACAGCCCAGCTCAGGTGACCATGGTATTAATAGACTTGTAAATGACATTTCTTTAGATATTTTTATCTTTTCAATATTTTTTTAATTTGTTTTATTCATCACTTTGTTCTCTGAAAGCTCCTAGAAATCTTAAAGGTGGCAAGTTCTTGTTCAGGGTAAGAGATCATCGAACATGACCATGACCATGCACCTGTTGAATAGAAAAGCTGTTGCAGTTGTGCAATAACATGACCATGGAAACCTCAGAAATCAATGGCAACATGGATTTCCTCTGGGTGGGTTCACTGTCCTCCGTGGAATATTACTGTGATTCATCTATAGTTTGTAAAAAGTACATGATTCAGTCATTCTCAGCCTTCTGCACAAACTGCTACTTGAGCAGACATTTGAGAACCAAGATTATCCGCAATTTAAGCAGCATTCATCTTCAAATTAAGCAACTGCTTCACCGAGCTTGTTCCCTGAATCAGTTCATGTATTATGCAAATAGCAGAGGAGACGGAACGCTGTAGTTGTGACCGAGCTCTAACTCTCTGGGGAGAAAAACGGTGGAAATGTGCCTCCAACGCTGATAAAAGCGGACATGGAAACCCCAAATGGGTGTAGTTGTTTCTAAGAGAGGATGAGGAAGAGATGATGCCGATGCTTTGTGAAATGAGAAAACCACACAAACTCAGAGTGGAAAAAAATGAAATATCTAGACCCGACTCATTAAGATTGGAATTATGTTAAAAGATTGAAAAAAGAGGAAAAAATGGTGAATTTCTAAGCTGAGATCTTCATTCGTGACAGTGTTGAGATATTTTCTCATGATTCTCTTGCATTATACCAGATAACTTACAGGAGCTTGACCGTCACCATTTTCTGCTTCGTTATTTTTTTTCCCCTTTTCTTAAAACCAGGTACTTTACTAGCGGGACTCGACTACAGAGGAGAAAAGAGCGGCTGCAGACGAGCTTTCCTTTGTAGGTGTGAGCGTCCTGTGTGTTTAGTGTGGCTCAAGCGACACAATGGTGCCGCTCACAAGTGATTCTCGAGGGCGTCGCTCTGTTTTTCCGATGACGGAAGCAGCATTCTCAGCAAAACCAGGTGTGAAAATGATCTGTGGATCATCGCTGCAGTTTCAGGATGTCTGTCAACCGTGTGACTCCCCAGCGGATGTCGTGCCTCCTCCTCTAAGTGTTTAACACCCTAAAAAAAAAAGTCTGTGTTGGTGATTTCTGTCAAAGAAGAGGCCTGAAAGAATTCCCAACAGAAACTTCTATATGATGGGAAAGTTCTTAGTTTTCTGGATGGATTCCCTCCCAACCCAAACCGTCAGCCAAACGGAGCATCAGTTAACGACCGCAAAAGTATGACAATAGAAATATGATAAAATATCGCATCGATATAAAGAATGTTTGATCCGAGATCCCCAACGACTGATTGCCGTTAGTGTTGAGCCCTACAGCTAGTCGTTACCGATGAACACACCAAAGTACAGAGGAGACATGTGTAATTGTGTATTTAACAGCAGGACATGTATTCAAAACTAAAGAATTAAAACTTTTAACAGGTTTCATCCCAGATGTGTAAAAGGCTTTTGTTGGTGCTATTCTAGGACTCAAGCGCTCTCCATGTTGTTGAAAATAGCTGGGAAGAATGACAGAACTGAAGATTCTACGCTGCGTTTTGAACCCATTTCGGTTTTTGATGTCCGCCTGCTATTTTTGACTTGAATTGATACTTCTCTGAAAATGAAGCCTGAATTCCCCGTTTTCCGCTGCCATTTGCTATTGTCGGGACGAAGAATATCCTGGCTGAACCAGATTGCCAAAGTGGAGTCAAGAAGAAGGTCTCAGATGATGAATAATGGAGGACGAACAGTGGAGCTTCAACGCCTTTGAAAACTGCTCCGTAATATATCTACAAATGCACATTCCAGCCTTTACTTATTAATATCTGGATTCTTTCTTCTGGCCATGTCAATGCCCAACCCTTTCTTTCAGGATAAAATCAAATGAAATTGGATTTTGTAGAAAAATCAAACCGCTGGGGAGGATTTTGGGCTAAACCCACGTGCAGCAAATTCGGTAGGAATGAAGCCATTCAAAGCGTGATTATATTATTCAGCTTCGAGGAGAAGTCACTGTACGCACCTCTGTCCAGAACCGTTCCAGCCATTGGAACGTTAGATGCTGCAGATCCAGAAATGCTGTAAAGGTGCTGCAGCCCACAGACGCACTGAGAATGTCGGTCTCATTCCTCAGCAATGGTCTTCAAGGCAAATCCTCTTTCCCCCGTAAACCAGGGAGGAGAGCTGTGCCTGTCAGCTGCCCCACGGTGCTGAGAGAAGGCTCACAGCCTTTAATTCCCAGCCAATCTTCTGTCCATCACACCAGTTTATACCTGTTTTAAAGCTCAGCTCAGGTCCAACACTGTCCCTCTCCCACACGTCTTGCAGCCAAAGAAAATATTGTGAAAAGCTCTGATCTCCCCCCACTATATTCAATATGAACAGCAAATCATGTTTGAGCGCCCTGCCTGCCTCCCAACGCCAATCTGGAATGTTTGACTGATTTTGTGTTTAGAAGAGAAAAAAAAAGCCAACACAGAACAAACAAAGTGCTTGGATTCACGGCAAAAGCTGCCATATCAGGTGACCCAAGCAGTTTTCCAGGATTATCCTGCATGGGGCCACATGCTGATAATAATGAGCGCAGGTGGACTCAGAGCAGCACGACGTGCACAGCGCACAAGAAGGTAGAGAAGCCACTCCTTCAGTGCTGCCATTTTCAGAAGATTTCCATGAATAAAGGATTAGCTACAAGCTGTGAGTCAAGCTCTGGTTCTTCGAGTTGCTTTACATATTTAAGGCCAAATTCTGCTCCAGCAGAACAGGCGGCTTAAAGTCAAAAGAGGTTGTGCAGCAATTTTGTAAGAAAGGAATCAGCCAGGGACAAGTGTGAGTCCCTCACATTCTCTTAGGAGCTAACGTGTTAGCATTATGTGTTGAAGTCAATTAAATGTGTAAATGCTTTTTTCCACCCTATAAATTAGAATTTAAGAGACATTCTTGTTAAAAAAAAGAACACAACTGCTGCAACAACTCACAATAAACCAACACACGTGGACACACTAATACAGTGATGTCATCATTAATATTGGACTGCTATAATCAAAGTTTTTTACTGTACAGACACGCACGGTTAAAAATGTTTGTTAAGCTTAAAATGTGTTGTTTATGAAGAGTATACATTTTTAATGTTTAACAGTTTGGCTCAAGAAAACAGAAAAACAAGTTGATTCAGTACTTGTGGACTGATTTATCTTACCTGTGCACGACCTCCTGCTGCCACCGTGCTCAGCCAAAAGGCTTCCCTCCGCCCCCACACACCTGTTAATGGTTCCAGGTGGAAGATACTAAGTGGGGTGTTGAGGAGGGGTTTACTCTTAGAATTTAATGGTAATCTTTGTGTAAACTACTTCTATCACGTGAGGTAATTATTTAGTGTATGTAACTAATAGTTGGCTCATAAATGTTCTACTCATTTAGGTGTTTATAGGTTGGAGATTAAGGTGGTTAAAGCTGACAGGTGGGAGGTGCTAATGTTATTTACAGGAGACATGGATTGGTGTGAGTAATGGAGGAGTCAAGTGGGTTTTCTCTCAGCTGAAGAGGAAGAATAAAATGTTTTGTTTTATCATTGAGGCCTTTCTGTTGTGTTTTTCCTCTTCTGCTTGATTTAGTTCCCACAGGATATGGGAAATCATGGACAACGTCTGTTTAAGCTCCTCGCTGGCTTCAAACGTGCGTTGCAGGTGTCTGGTGTGAAACTGTGCCACATCTCTGTATGTGTTTTGCTCCTCTGCTTGGCACTGGAATCGTGGGATTATTTTAATTATTACTTCTTCACACAATCCTGTTTTTTTTCTCAGTTTTCAGCAGCAGAAAAATGGATTCAGAGAAGTTTCGTGCTAGTGTTTCATTTTATCCCCGAGAAAGAGATAATGAAAATCATCAGACACACACTCGCAGTTCTGATAATTAAAATTAAATATAGGATATATTCAGAAACAGTTGTGCTGCTGCATCACTCAACTCGTCAGCCTTCCACTGAGCTAACGGGCCCTACAGCCAGGCAGAAAAGCCACCATATCCTACCTGGGCAGACATATTTAGAGCAATCAATTTTTCCTATGACACAGAGATGATGAGGTGAGATCAGAAAGCTTCAGGTGAGCTTGGAGCAAAGTGATATAGCAGCTGATTTTATCTTCCGCTCCTAAAGTCTCTGATAAACTGCCTAATCCATCAAACATCTAATTGCTCCAAACACAGTTTTCGCTCCCGACGAGCATATCATGAGTGCAGGTACATAACTTTAATTTAATCTCCGACCCCTCTGACACTGAAAGTCAAACTGTTCTGACTCTGCTGACGAGACCTTTAATAATAAAATTTTCAGAATGCTGAGTATTGGGAATACAGAAAAAGTAATCAATTAAAATGACCTGCTCTAATAAAACCGTAGAGTCTATTTCAGTGTCATGGAAAACGGTCTTTCACTTTCTCCTTTGTCACTTATCTGAACGATTCCTCATGAATTCTTCCCTTTGCTCAGGGTGACCATTGAAACCCACAAAATTAGAGCCGTCCACTGATTAAACTTTCAGGTTTTCAATGTGAAAACTTTATTAGGTCTTAATATCATCTCATAGAGATATCATTGTATTAATACAATGGTATTACAGCACTGAAATAACAATTACAGATCCAGATAAGCAGCAGAAGCACATTGTTAAGGAATAAGATATTCAAGAAACATTTTTAGAGTCTTCAGCCAACTATATCTATATATATCTAGATCTATAGATATAGATATAGTTTCTGAAAATGTGGGTAACAAACACTAAAACTCAGAAAACAAAAGATAACACACAGATAATCAGCAGGGGTAAACTTTTAGCTTTTAGCAGCACACAAAAAAGTGTTAGCATTTTTTCATAATCATCCGCTATATCAAACTTTAATTCGCATGTGTGTGAATGACGGGTTGTACGTCACGACATAGAGGCAGCAAACAATGTGAAATAAAATCGGCGCAAAAAGAACAACCAATCAACATGATACACAAGGTTTTATATTCTATTTCATAGTGACTCGGATTTCCCAAATATCTATTTTCACATCAATTGCTGAACCTCTTTGTTTTTTTGCTTTTTTTTTTTTAAGTTATGAATAATCCCATAAAATACAACTTCAAATAAAAGAAATGACATTCTATGGGTTCTTAGCTCACTCACTGGCAAAGGCAGTACAATCAGTATGGACTAAAAACAGGTTACAGTGGATTTAAAGGATATAAATTTGATAAGGCAAAGCAAGTTTGTCACACATCACTGAGGAAATCATCTCCACATCTGTTACAAACAACACAGCAAATCCAAGTGATCCTGCTAAATGTTGTAAATGTCTTGTAAGATGGAAACACAGAACAACACCAGCTGTCTTTAATGCGAGGGAGGAGGAGGATTTGAAGCGTCAATCCTGATTTATTCCGAGATTTATGAACAATATACGCGAGTCATGTGAACAACTGCACAAACATAACCGGTAAAAAAAAAGCCTCCGGTCTCATCTTCTTCTCAGGGGGACCTGTAGGTCACCTCCTGAGGAGGGCGGCCACTGCTTCGCTGCATGGAGAATTGAGAAGTGTTTGCTGCTGGTGGTCGCCTTGACATAAAAACATGCGTCATTGAAGATGGTACCGACAGACAAATTGACCAGTTTAACTGCTGCTTGATGGTCAGCATGTGGAACAATTTGCTAGCAAAGAGGCTGTCCACAGTGAGGCAGCAGGGCTGCTGCGTTTAAGGATAAATGGCAAATGTTTTCAGCGGGAGGGTGTCTCTCGGAGACGCCGCTCAAGTTAACATCGGGCGGGGCTGTCGCCGCCTTCGACGTTGTTACCATGCCAACGTGTTAGTTGTTTTGTCAGGCTGTGCCAAATTGGTGAATAACTGAGTAACAAAATTGCTTTCTCTTTGGGCAATTTGTCCTTGGGATTTTGATCTGGGAGAAAATCCTTTTTCCAGCTTTTGTGACTTCAGGGACACGTGAAGTCATCTCACCAGCACCTTGTAGCCACGCCCACTGCTAGCTTCAGATAATACGACAAAATGCAGAAAGACTACAGCGGATCTGCGCCCCAGTTTTGATTGTCAGTGTAACTCATGACTGCTGGAGCAGCTCTAAAGCTGCAACGGCATCACCGGCGGAAGGAAACGCGACGTGTGCACACAGCATACGTAATAGCAGGTGCCACCAAATCATCTGGAACATGCACGAGGCATTACAAATGGAGAAATTGCTTGGGTATGCAACAGCTGCGATGAAAAAAGATCAAACATTCAGGACAGCAGTGGTTCTGCCACAGTGCCAGGCGCCGAATTAAATAAGTGTATGAACATGCAAAATGGCCTTGGGCATTACTCGGCTGTCTTCCAAAGGCTGTCCGATCGGCCACAGCAAACATGAGAGCGTCTCATTTTGTTTTAGCCTTATGTGAGTATTCCCAGCACACATCTGTTCTATGTAAAACAGCTGCCATGCTACTGTTGTTTTCCCATCAAAAACCCTACAAAACAATGTATTAATTATTAACCATCCACTATTCTTGTATATAACAACATTTTACTCAATTGCGGCAGCCCATTGGTGAAATATTGTTGGCTGTTATAAATCCATGCTGTTCTTCAGCGGGTCGATACATTATTGTTGTCGGCTTCAGCGGAGGGTGGAAGCTGAAGGAAACACACTTATTGAAAAGTAAAACCGAAGAGGCCTCTGGTGTTTAATTATCTGCTTGGTTTTTAAAGGTCAGTTGTGATCCTCGGATGTAAACAGAAAAATAATTCTTTTAAATCAGGATGGACGCTTGAAATCTAAATAATGAGAATCGGGTCTACGTGCCGCACGGGCAGTTCAATGTCACTGCAGGTTTATAAATGACCTGGAAATTGAGGCAAGAAAGATGGAAACAGACAGACGGGAAGGGAGGCTACAACATCGACCTGAATGTTTTCAAACTATGAGTAACAGTCTGGATTTGTGGGCATTTGACAACCTGGCAGAATGTTCTCATTATGCGGTTTTGGTATGCAAACAAGGAGTTGAAAAACAGTTGGCTGCTTAATCTCCATTCATTCTGATGTCCAGAGCTTGTTATAAAGGCATCTGAAGCTACAAAACTAACATAGAAAATACAAAAAACATCATAAAATGGCAAGTCTTCAGTGGAACTGGACAGGCATATCCTTCTGAGTTAAGACCTGTGAAGAAAAGCAATAAATTACTGGTTTCCACAGTAGAAATGTATTCAAATTTAAAAAAACTGTTATAATTGACTTTATTTATATTTTTGGATGGAAAAGCAGGTTAGACCTTGATGACTTAAAGTCTTAATTTTAAGAAAGCTATTTTTAAAGATTTCCCACAATGGGTGGCAATTCTTTTTCCCATATCTTCTTCCCAGAAGTCTGTCTGGGCCTTTGTCAAATTTCTCCGAGGATTCTCTTGTTCAAGCTCCAAAAATGCTGATAAACAGTATCAGTCGCACGTGGGATTAGCTAAACAACACATCTGCATAATTCCAGCTCCAATCACGTACATGCAGAGTGTTGGGAACTTACTTGACATCTTTGGTATGCGGACGGGACCGCCGCTGCTGCCCTCGCCCCCTTCACTCAGGGCTTTGATCTCAATGAGGTAGTTGTCTCCAGTGGGGATTTGAAGCTCCACACTGGTTTTATTGGTCTCCAGCACAGAAGTCATGCCGTTCCAGGCCTGACGATACACAACCTGCAGGGGAAGGTGGGCAAACATGTAGTCTGTTGAAAACAGGGTCCCAAAAGGGCAGACGAGTGTGTGAATGTGCTTTCTGTCCTGCTTTTTGTTTACAGCTGGGTTATTGAATTCTAAGTGTCTCGGGAGGTTGCTGGTGTGGCCCAGCACAAAGTGGAGAGGCTTTTACAAACAGGATCTGTGGCATCTTTGTCACACATCGGTTGAAACGTTGGTCAGTGTGGCTTTTCAAAGTAAAAGGAACGCGATTAAATGCCGTATCGCTAGAAAGGAGCTAAATTTCTCCAGCATCCTGACAGCGTTCTTTTTATCAACCGGAACAGATCTTTTAATTTTGGAAGGCCAGACAGGGCCAGCCCATAATAACACCGGAGTGGCGAGGTCTATCTTTCCCCGGCAGAGAGAAACTCATTTATTTGGTATGACAGGTGCTGAGGGCCTCATTGTTCCCCCAGCTCTGGTGCTTCTGTTATCACACTGACAAACTCACCTTGTATCCTGTCACCTCGGACTCATTCTCCATCGTCTTGACATGTTCCCAGTTCAGAAAGATCTTAGAGTTGGTTAGTTTCCACTCAATGTTCTCCGGAGGCCGATTCGGAGCTGCAGAACAAGCAATTATGCAAATAATGCGAGAACGTCATTGAGAGGGTTGTGTACGGTAACAGTCGCTCACGATTGGACCTTTTGGCATCATCAACCTGCTCCTGGGATGGACGTCGGTCAAACCGGGCTCTTCCTTGACTAATTTTAGACTTTTTTATCCAGTCAGAACTGCCAGAATTCCACATATTGGCTGTGAAATTCTACAAACAGGGACCGGTTCTGTCCAAAAAGACTTCAAACTGAACATTTCATAACTGTAGCATAAAATCTAACGTCAATCCGTCCAAAGAGTGGCGGCATTTTCACTGCCCCTGGGTGGGTGGGTGGGTGGACCTACGTGGTTTTTTTGTGGTGACGATGAAGGCGGCACTGCCGGGTCCGAACCCAGCACTGTTTTGGGCTCTGACTGAGATCTGATAGGCCGTGTTTGCCTTCAAGCCAGAGAGCAGAGCGGTGGTGGCGCTGATAATCCTCACTCTCCCTGCTTCACTCGGCCGAGATCCGTCCTCCCAAAACAGAATCTGGGAACAAAGACAAGCAGGTTACTGCGGGTTGGGGGGAGTTAAACCCGGATGACTCCGAAGAATCTTTACTACTAAACAATATAGGATATTTTTCAGGTTTTGTGTATAATTACTCTTTATTGTTTAGATGAATCTACATAAGTTGATACTGAGACGCTGATTCTGACACAATATGGGTGCAGTTTATGATAATGAGTGATGGATCGTCTGGTTAAAGCATCACTGATAATGAAAGAGGGGAGGAGTTGTCAGGAGTTTGTGAGAATCTGCATTCATAATGGGATCTTTTATGACCCATAAGGCAGGGACAGCAGTCAGGGAAATGTCAAACAGATGGTTTGAGAGTAGCTACTTTTTCATCTGGTTTTCAGGGATCCTGGTAAGGCAAAGGCTGATGTGTGACGGGCCTGGAGTTGCTGATAACAGATGGATCCGGGGTGTTTTCTTAATTCTCCATCAGCATTTTAATTACAGCAGTTTTACCAGAAGAGACTGGGCAGAGGGAGTTCTTTTAACAGCACTCCTTTTAATGAGAGGCACCCAAATGCAGCAAAGATGGACGACGAGGGTGCGGCCATACGGCCAAACCACACCAGAGGTCCAGGCTGGACGTCCCAAGCAGAAGCTCCTTTATTCAGCACCTATATTGATTAAAGTTTGCATTCAGAGAGTGATAAGATAAGATAAGAAATATATTCTTTATGCTCTCTGAGATGCAATTCTTGCTGTTTACAAATGCGATGCATCAAAGAATCAGTGTCATGTATCTTTGTTGGCCATCTGGCCTGCAGGGAGGTTTTAATACAGTCGCCTCACAGATTTATTTAAGGAACCTTTTGTGTGAGAAGATGGTGGTATCTGTTTTCTGTGCCGTATCCACAGAAAATAACGTTTGGTAATATCCCATATTAGCATACACCGCAAAGCGTGCTGTTCCTGAGATTAGCATGGGGAACGTGACTTATAATAAAGCCGAACAATGTGGCAATTGTGACTCGAATTCAACAAGCAGAAATACATGTCCTGAAAACTGGCTTATGGGGGTTGATTTGGGTGACTGGCTGAGTTTCTGCCCCACATACAACCAACACATTGGAACACTAACAAATTGTAAATACAGATGTATGTATAAAATTCCAACATGGTTCCATATGTGGTTCTACAAGTCCAGTCAAGTTGTGGAACCTTCTCAGAGCAGAACGTACTATCCACAATGTAAACTCTCTGAGATTTAGAAAAGAATTTTAGACCGTTATGTATCACGCTTTATATTTTGGTTTAAAATAACTTCTCAATCTAGCACTGAGCCTGGGAATAAGCAAGTAGTAGAAGATCCCAGGTCAGGTTACACTGAACTATCTAAATATCTATATTTCACCATAGTTTGGAGATTAACACTTCCTCCTGAACCTGTGCTGAAGCACCGTAATATCAGAAATATGGTTTCATACCTCGTATGCGAGGATCTTTCCTCTGCTGGAGCCGGGGGGAATTCGTTTCCAGTGCACTTCGATCTCCGAGGCCGATGCAGCTCGTGCCCATACGCTCGATGGCGCCTCAGAGGGCTCTAAATATGATTGATCGTTACATTATTGCATACGGTACGTCTGCGCAGGAGAGTGAAAGGACTTTTTGAACTGGAAAGATCGGGCGCTTTACCTTCCTCTGCAGAGAAGACTCTGACCACGTGGCTGAACTGACCTTCCCCGTTGCTGTTGTAGACGCCCACTTTCACTTCAAACTGAGTCAGAGGTGCAATGTTGTCATCTTTGTAAATATACCTGGACGCCTCAGGTGACGCCACAACTGTCTGGATCCAAGTGCTGCTGCCAACCGGGCGGAACGCCACGACGTAGCCGAAGTCCTCGCCGCCCTGGTGTTCCTCCGAAACTGGCTGAGTGCACAAAACCACACCGCTGACCTCAAACAACAGAAATCTCTTTATTAAATCTATTTTCAAGAAAATGTCAAACAGAAAATGGATCCAAACAAAAGAAAGTGTGTGTACACGTGGCACGAGTGCGATGGGTTCTCTGCCTTCTCTGGAGTCACACTCTGTGAACCTGGTCTATATAGAAAAGGGTTGGTATATTTATTCTTGCATAGATTATATACATTTTGTTGGACTTTTAGGGGGGAAAAGAGAAAATTAAGTCTCAAATAAGCAGTTTTAGGGTCCAGTAAATTCTCTAACGCATTTGCAAATATGAATAACAAGTGGAAATTAGGTAAACTCATTTTTTTGTGGTTTATTTTACAATGTACTTGGTAAAACCGTCTGTTTCTATTGCGTGGCTGCAGGAGATGACCTTCAACGGCTGAAAAGGCATCATCACCTCAGTCAAGAGTCAACAGAATTTTCACAGCAGAAGCGTCTCTGGAGCAGCAGGCGACGCATCAGAAACGCCCTGATTTAATTAGAAACCTTCTCACACGAGTCACAGCAAATCTGCCACAACTCCCTTCACGCCAGCGGATGCATCTCCCACTGAAAACCCACTCAAAAGAAAAGCTTGTGGCCTTCTTACCTCCCACGTGATAACGAGTTCTCCTCGAGCTCCCCCGCCGCCACTCACGCTGACAGGTGCAACCTTGGGAACTAAACAGGAACAATAGTAACTCAATTGTCACTTGATTTGCACTGTCTCCAGCAGCCACGGGGGCGTCCATTAAACCACACATTTGCAAATAAGACGCTCACAGATGCCGGAGCTCCATTTTATTTGGAAGATGGACTTATCGAGCCGTAATGGAATTAACATTCTTTTGACAGTTCTCTTAAGCTTCAGCCAAAAAGACTGAATCACTCAGTTTAGCACTTCAAAAACAGACATTCAGGTTTTAGGGTCTAGGTCACTGCAAAAACAGAAAATCAATGACTGAAGACTCAGAATCCTCACACAGGTCAAAATGGCTCAACATGTATTCATGAATTTACCATGAAATCAATCAACAGATTTGAAGCATCAATAGAAGCCAAGTAAATAATGAAATAAATGCGGGAATGTGGGTGTGATTGAATCAGCATTAGCAGAAAGGCCAAAATCAAAGAGTACCTGCAGCTTTGGTTCGGATCTGTTTGGTGCGCGTGCTGGGTTCTCCCACACCAACGCTGTTGATTGCCACCACCCTGAACTCATAATCCACCCAGGGGTTCAAACCCTTGACTGTTGCGTGCATCATCTGTCCAGGCACAGAATCAGGAACTAGAATTAAAGAATTTAGAATTGTGATGCATGTTTTGTTTTCTTCTGAGCCACATTTTAGTCACTATCTTGGCCCAAAGATGGTCAGGAAGGACTAAGGTTCCCCCCTTTCTGCTCAGTCCAAGGTCGACTGATGGTACCAATGTCGCATTTTCCAATTTGAAACCAGTGCATTCGAGTGAAATTCCTCCTCAACAGTGCAAATATAATAGCAAAGCGTGTGCAAGAAATGCTGCAGCATGTGGGAAACATATGCACATGCTGTTTAAATTTAGGAGGTGATGCTTGTGAGTGGGCCTGATGCAGAATCCACCAGCTAACGCTTTATAAAGGTGGAGGGAAGATAATATCAATGATATAATCTATGATAAGAAGGCATTTTGCCACTGGCATTATCACCTAAAGGATATGGGTTTGAGATGAACAACCAGATAACATGTGGTTCAAGAGCTGAAATAAATTCACAGGCAAGTGGACCCTGACAGTGGCCCCTAAAGCTTGGCCAGAGGGGAGGGGGGGTAAGCAGCTTGGGAGTGGGACATGAGGAAGATTTGGGTGGGCCCAGCGTGTGAATCAGCCAGTAGAAGTGCTGTGTCATCAATCAGGCAGGGAGACAAAGAGAAACAAGTCTGGGGGGCTAATGGATGACACAATTCTGTCATTTTTGAAAATGCTGAGAGCTTTTGAAAGAAAAGCTGTTCTTAAAGGTAGTAGGAGAAGATTCCACGATGGGTTAGCGTGTTGGGATGCACTCACACACACTAATGACAAAATACAGCTGAGAGGTAAACGTGCACCACACAGAAAAGGGGGAGCGTTCCAGTATCAAAGAATTACTGCAGCAGAGTGTAGCCGTTACATCCAGTGGTCACCCAGACCTCTGAAATGCATTTTTAAAGAGAGAAACTGATAATAACAAATGCCAAAGTTAGCAGAATATTTGTGAGACCACAGTTTTAATCAGGTAGCCAAACACTTAAGACCTGCAACACTAAGTGCAAACAGATCAATAGAATAAATCAGTGGCGGTGCATCAGTTACCTGTTGCGACTGTCTGCCAGCCAATAGAGAAGGGCGTCCTGGCCTGCACCATGTACATGGTGACGGGGCTGTGGTTGTCAGGCCCGGAGCCCCAGGACAGTTGCACAGTTGAGTCAGTAATGTGAGTGACTGCCAAACCCTCTGGGGCACCAGGAGGTCCTGTGACAGCCAGAACAGGGTTGGAAGCCTGCATTAGCAACCCTTTAGTCCAGCATCACAAATCCAGATCCAAAAACAGGTGTTAAGTGGCTCAACCCAGTTAAAAACCCCTTCCAGGGTTAGCAGACCTGTAATTGATTCTACTGGGAGTGCCGCAGATCAATGCGCTGAATAGTATGGTTCACGTAGAGCCTAGATTAGACCAATGTGATTTAGTGGGCTCAGCCCAGTATGTTATGTCTCTATTAAATTACCTGTTTGTTTGTCAGGTCACTGAATTGGTACTTAAGGGATTTAGGGTGTCGGCTTTGGTGGCATTGGATGATAAAATTAAGGACTGAAAGACCCGACTGCTTTAACAATATTTGGTTTGGGATTGAAACCGCAATTAACCACAGACAGAAAGATTCAAGGAGAAGCTTAAAATCTAACCTGAGCTAGAAACAAACAAACGGACAACAACAGCCCCCTTTCCCTGCAAAGTAGAGCCTCTGTTCTTTTGTATTTGGTACAAAATTAGCTTTTTGATCATCGATGACAGAGAGTCAAAAGAATCCAAATAGAATAAGTGGCTGAGAACAAAAGCTTAAGTGCTCTGAAAATGTGTGTTGCTCTCGGCACGGCCTGCTCCACCATCAACAAACTAGCGTGGTGGCATTTCTCTGGCGTGAATGGAGGGAGAAAGACTCAAGCAAAGGATATTGGCTCTAATGTGTGGAAGCAGAATTTTGAAACTGCAAAAGGAATTGATTGCTTGCGTGTGTGTGTGTGTGTGTGTGTGTGTGTGTGTGTGCAAATCAAAAGCTCTCACATAAGAGAGGGATGATAAAAAGGTCAACGTGTAGTAGTTATATTTAGCTTGCTTGCCTTGCTGTTATTACATGTTATTACAATAATAACCAGGATCAGTCACCCACCTCGGACAGTTAACTCTGCTGCTGCTGAAACAGTGTCCACCTCAGTGTGGACCATACACACATACTTCCCAGAATGCTTTAGCTGGATGTTCCTCACCATCAGGTCACCTGCAAAGCCCTGATGAGGAAGCAAAGACGTTGAAGTTTAGCCGAAGCTGGAATTCCACCCTCAGAACGGGCCTGCTGACTCATCGTATTTGTTGAGACATTTTGGCAGAAGAGCAATTAAAAAAAGCAACTTTTGGGAGTTCTGATATCTTCTTTTTGACCTGTTGTTGAGCAAGATATCGGGTTTTTGTGGGAGTGCTTTGATACGTGGCTGCCTTACACATTTAATAAAAGAGAGGACTCCCCAAATATTTAGTCTTTCCAACTTTGCCAAGCAAAACCAAATTAAATACATAATAAATTGAAAAATCTACAAAACAGTTTCCTCTGAAATTGCTTTCAAGCGCACCCGCCTTAATAACCTCCCACAGTACAGTGTGGAAGCTCTGCCTCCCTCAGTTGGTGAGACTGTTTTAGACTTTCTAATATTAACATTCATGATGGTCTGTAAGAAGCAATCGAGTTAACAAAGTAATTAGATAAAGTCAACAGTATAGTTTCCATAGCTTACTTGAAAATACTTCTAATTAAATGTGAAAGTCTGAAAATAACCTTTGATAAGACTGAACCACAATTAATTTATATTCAACATGTTCTGCTGTAAAGTCACATTTTTCATTCCTTCACATTAGCTGAGCTTTGTTAGACACGTTGGCCCGACTCAGGTTTGTTGCAAAGGAAAAGAAATGTGAGCCTGAAATGTCATCGCGGATATTTACGGCTTATATGCTAAAAGATCCAACTTTCAAACTCAGAGGTACAGTGGCTCCAGAACTTGTGACGCCTGTTTTCATGTGTTGAGTCTCCAATGAGGTCACGGATACCTTTCCGATCATCTCAAAGTGCTCCTGCCTGCTGAAGTCTATCGCTTTCCCGTTGAAGAACCACTTAAATTTGGGATTCAGGGACGAATCGCTGGAGACCTCACAAGGCAGAACCAGGCTCTGTCCTGTGGTGACGTCCAAGCTCAGAGGAGGAACCGTAATCCTGGTGGGTTCTACGTTAAAAAACAGGAAACAAGAATCACATTCTGCTGTTTGTAGCCCTGGATCCAAACTGTAGCTGTCTAAAATTTCAATCTGCGGTAAAAATAGAATCATTTCCTTGACATCGCTGCAATTAAGCGAGCTTCAATCGTTTCAGTTAAGAACGTCTTTCTGACTAAAATATCGAAGGAATGTTTGAACACTGCAATCAGAAACATAAAGAAAAGAAGAACCACCTCCTCTCTCTCTCTTTCTCCCTGTCTCTCGCTCTGCAATCATCATTATTTTAAAACCCAAATCTGAAAACGCAAGAGCAGCTCTTTTCAAATTGAATGCCGGTGACAAAATATTCCCTCCACACAGCTACAGACGGCGGCGGTGAGCTTCACTCCGCTACATGAACAATTACTCACAGCTGACAAAAGCACGGATGACTTATATGTCTGTCAGGCTGGCAGGAACATAAAATGGTCGTATATTTCATTCTCTATTTCATGCTTGAGCTGGAATTTTTTTTTCCACCTTAACAAAAGTTTGATGCTCCCGGCCTGGAAGGCGCAGTATCCAGAACCTGAGAGAGAGAAATAAATACCTTTGACAACAAGTGTTCCAGTGCTGCTGGAGCTTCCAAAATGGTTTCTGGCCACGCAGGTGTACCGGCCGGCGTCGGCCTTGGAGATGTTGGTGATGCGTAGAGTCCCGTCGTCCATGATGGTCTGTCTGAGGAGATGCACATCAAAGATATTCTTGACAGATCTCCGACACTTCCTGAGTCTAAACACATCTAATGTGGGTTTAAAGGTGCTTTTTACCTGAGCAACATGACAGGACCAGAATAACCAACAGAAAAATACCAACAAATGTGGCAGCTGATGCCTCAAAAAACCAAAAGGTTGAGCTGAAGCAGAGCAGCCTTAAAGGCCACACTGTGGAGAGAGCAGCACGACGGAGCTGCAGCTTGAGTGGAATCTTTACCTGTGTCCTTATCGCCCTGCCTCACTCGGAGATAGCATCAAGCCGCTATCAGCCGTTTATGGAAAGTAATAACATGGCTGCATGCATACAGAAGATCTCGCTATAAAATATGTCAGACTGGTCTCACGGGCAGAATGAAGAGGCAGTCTGACAAGATTCTCTTGTACTTTAATATGTGCATTAATTCCAAGGTGACGAGGGTGCAATTTTAATATTTTAATATATTTCATGTTTCAAACAGATAGCAGTGTATTTCCACTGAATGGATACTTTCAATAATGGTGGCCTGGGGAAAAACAAATGCTACATTAACGGGAGGATTTGTTCACGTTGATGTAAACAGGTCGGACTCGTCTGACACAAAGATGCGAGCACCAGGCAGCACCAGGCAGGGATCCACCTGGATTTACTCCTAAATATTTATCCTCAGGAAAAAGCTCGGTGCTTTGACAAAGCCAATCCTGTCACCTCTGATGTTTCAAAAATTAGCTTTATTTTAAACGTCTCCATTCACTCATTCCTCTGCGTTCACCTCATCGGTCAAATAAACACACCGTCCACTAAATTTGCTGCTTCCATTCAATAACTTGTACAAGGACACTTAAACATCTAGGTTGTGAGGTGGATCTGTGCCGGAATAAGTCAGTGCAGCTACGCGCACGTCTCAACTGCACACTTCACGATGTGGATTGGTCCGCCTGCCTCCCTGACATCGGATAGAATGATTGTTTTTCTGCACAGGTTTTACGCCAGCAGCATCCAGCCAGATTCCTGCTCCACCTTCATCGCTCTGAGTGTCCTGAAGAGCTGTGAGAGTGTGGGGACGGTTCACTTTGGAGGTAAACCACGTTGTGCACTTCATCTTGTTCAGATACTTACACCTAGGACGGGGCAGGGGGCTATTTTTCAAGAAAAACTGACATCTATTTCTATTGTTTGGCTAAAAAAACCACCTGTTCGGGTGGAACACTTTCCAACAAAAGCTGCCGAGGCCCTTTGAGCAGCAGCACAAACACGGCGAAAGCGCGACCAGCGATGCAAACAAGCGCCTACCTCTCAGCGTCCATCAGCAACCCCCCCCCCCTCCACCAGGAGATCGCGGCCCTGGGCGACGCACGGGGGCGACACTCCAGGACCGCCTCGCCTCCTCTTTGAACCACTGTGGACTTCTTCACGGGTCGCAGGGTGAAGTCAGGCGGAGAGGCTGAGGAGCAGAGCGGAGCAACAGCTGTGCATCAGTGGAAAATGTCAAGTGCATCACAAGTAATTATGGGAGCTGTGTTTCACCACTAAATGGGCTCATTGTTTGAAAGAACTAAGGAAATGAGAAGCAAAGACAGGCGCTGCTGAAGAGCCACTTCAGCCAAGTTGTATTTATTCATGGAGGAAGCGCCTTTATTCTAGTAATTGCACAGTCTGTGTGCATCTTCTCCTCCATTGGCTGTGTGTGATGAAGGCCACATCATCTGCTTACCTACAACCTTGAGCTCAGCACTGGCATAGATGGACCCGTGTTCATTCTGTGCTACACACTGATACATCCCAGAATCCAACAGGCTGATCCTGGATATGGTCAGTTTTCCAGCGTCAATGCGGGCTCGACCCTGCGGATCGGGATTCATAAGATTAGATTTATTTTTTTAGCAATTGACTTTTTTCTACAATATTTATTGTCACTCGTATCTGTTTTTGGAGGGTAAACACCAAATTACTGATATGAAACCCAAAATACAGTTAATGATTTATCAAGGAGACCTCTGCAGCTTTTCTTCTTCTTTTTATTCTTGGTCTTCTTACCTCTGCAGTTAGCATCTGACCGTTCTTCAGCCATTTGTAAGTAGGCCTGGGATTTCCCATGGCTTTGCATTCCCACTGCAGACCGGCATCAATTGCTATATCAGCATCTCTCAGCGTATGAAGCCAGTGCAGATGTTCCACATCTGTAAACACACCAGTTCATTTGAATTCATGCAGAAAAAGGCCAAATGAATTGCCAAATATTTAGTCTTTCCAACTTTGCCAAGCAAAACCAAAATTAAATACATAATAAATTGAAAAATCTACAAAACAGTTTCCTCTGAAATTGCTTTCAAGCGCACCCGCCTTAATAAATTATTAGAAATTATTATATATACACATTATATGGCATAAGGTGGTCAAATCAGGATTGGGATTAATTCTGAGTAAATTCAAATATAGAATAAAGAGAATTCTGTATTAAAACACCTGAAGGAGAGGTGGAGAGTTATAGCTTCATACCACAAGCATTTTCAATTCAACATTTAATACTATGGTTGAAGGGGGGAAATCAAGAAATTGTTAATATTTAAAATGTGGCACTGGGGGAAGAATGAGGGCTCACTGTATCGAAGAGCAGATTAGGATTGTTCTTATTTTGTTCTGTCAAGCAGGAAATATATGAGAGACAGAGACTCTAACCTGTATATTAAACACCTTCAGGACAGACACGAGTAAGTGAACTGTGGGTTTAGATGATTCGCTGCATTCTTGTGAGGATCTTTCAAGCTTAAAAATTAAAATCTGGTAGAGTTAGTGAGGAAATGAGCTCAACGCGCCATCTGATCACGTTCTCCAGGACACGGAAAAGAAGATGTTTCTAAGAATCATGTATAAAACAGGTACGGGAGATATTTTCAGCTGCTTTTTCAGCGTTTGTACTTCAGGCGGGGGTCACAGGGGTGCTGGACTCACCCGTCCAGTGAGGGAGACCTCAGATACAAACCACAGTCACACATAAGACCCCTCCGTTGTGCACATTTTAATAATGCATCGAGCTTCATTTGTCATTCCGCAGCTCTAAACTTGTTCTGCTGGTTGTACAACACAACAGCCCACAGGGACGATTAAACCACCTCTAACCTTTGCTGTTAATTCATTTGTGTCTTGTTTTCTATTCACCAAACCAGTTCTAAACCGTCTGCTGAAGGAAAATTTTAGCATGACAAGAAAATAAATAAAACTGAAAACTTGGACAATGTGTATTTTCTATTGTTTAATATTCACATGAAATAAAGAAAACAAGGACAGAAAAATGAGCCGTGTCCCTCTGGCAGACAGCTGGACAGCTTCCCTGATGAATGTGTTTTTACTTCTGGCTAATTTCATGTGATGGCTGGTGTGTTCGTGCTCCATAAACTATATTTCAGGGTTTAAACTGTGAACCTGCTGGCGCCATACAGGGCGCAGTGACTGATGGGAGCTTTGATGCTTCATGATTTTGCTGAAAATAAGCTTTCAGTTGTAAACCATTGATTTCAAAAGTGAAGTCTGGTCACAGCTGTGCGACTGCCCCCCAATGACAGCTAAAAGGCATTTTAATCTGACAGTAAAGTAGCGCTACAATGAGTCCATTTCATTCTTTTTATGAGTGTGTGTCTTTTGCAGTAAAAACAAAAAACCTCAAGGAAAAAAATAATGAAGCTCATAATATAAAAGGCCATTAAAGCAAAATAAAATAAATAGATGAGACTGTACATGGTTCTTACTTTGGAACAGAAGTTGGCCTCTGGCAACGTTCCGTCCTCGGCTGTTTTCTGCCACACACTCATAAACACCGGCGTCCTCGGGCCGAAAATATGGAATTTCCAGAACACCAGCGGAGTGGTTGATTTTTATCTTGCCAGGGAGCGGATTTCCATCAGCTCTTCTCCATGAAATGGAAGGCACGGGGCTGCACAGGTGACACACAAAAGGTCACGCGGTCCTCTTTCCTGCAACAGCACGTCTGGCCACAAATCTGACCATGAAGAGCGAGTCCCCGCACTTACTTTCCTAAGGCAAAGCACTCCAGCTTTACTGATGATCCTTTAGAGACACGGAGGGCGTCAGGAAACTGCACCTCAATCTTGGGCTCGTATTCCCCCATCACTGCTGCATGAAGGATTAAAGACAAAGCAAATCAGTCAAAACGCCCAACGTGGACCCGCAGTGTCCCTAACCTCATTATGAAGGTAATGCAGTCGTGCCGTAGCTGGCACGGCGCTGGCACAGAGCAGGCGTGCATTTGGTGTACAACCGCGTTTGTCTTAACGGACGGATGAGTTTGGATTACATTTCTGCCTCAGCTCAAATCTGAAGGGTGGCGCAGGAGCGCTCGTGATTGGGTTTATTATGTGTGACAAGCCCCTTGCTGCGCTGCTGCCTGCGTGCATTTTTGTCAGCAGGGACGACGTTTGTGCTCATGTGAATATGTGCCTTCATGCAGATAGAGGCCGCTGCTTATGTACACGACTGGGATGCGGCGGGAGGGCGCAAAACATTCGCTCCTAATGCTGTGGAGCAACAGCGTCACGCTCAAGACAGGTAGCGCGTCTCCAAGGGCCGTCATGCACCCAGCCACGCGTGTCAGTTCAGAGCGCGCCGCCACCACAAGAGCAGCGGAGCCAGAGATGCACGCTTACCGTCCCTCCGCACCACCACCGGCGCCGGTGAGCTGAAAACCGTGGCGTTGGTCATCATGTTCCTGACCGCACATGTGTAGTTCCCCACGTCGGACGCCTCCACTTTGGCGATGTACAAGTCGCCTGTCCTCTGGGAGATAAAACGTCGGGCGTCCTGTTGCAAAAAGCTGCTCTGACCGTTGAAAACCCAAGAATATTTGATTTCTGGTAGGAAACAAAAAAGGCAGCTTGATTTTTCACCTTCAAAAGTCAAAACACGGGAGAGGATCCAAATGATTAGTTGCCGTGTTCAACTGACACTTGTCAAAACGGCGTGTGGAGAACTATGGCTTCATTATTGCCCCACCCCGCAGTGCACGTCTCCAACCTGAGCACCTCTTGTCTGAGCTCCTGCGCACCCATTAAAATGTGAATAAGCATAACATGAGATTCCACAGAGCCTGGTGTGATAGTCCACAAATGGTGGGTGTTGATACGCTGGACTCCACCCAAGCACAGAACCCTGCTTTCACTTTTCACAGCACAGACAGCTTCTTTATTTTCTGTCTGTTGTGATATTTTACAACCTCTGTTTCTTTTCTATTTTTCAGAAGATGGTTGCCTTTGTCTTATTACAGATAATGATTAATAATCTGTAACAGACTGTCAGAGTGGCTGAGTGAAAGATTGAGATGTCTGCAGGAGCTACAGAGTGAAGGTTTGACTGGCTAATGCTGGAACGTCCCCCACTTTAGGGGAAGCAGTGAATTGGAATCATTACTGGGGAAATCAGGGCCAAAGCTGCCAGCCCGTTAACGATCAGGGACTAAACGAACAGTAACCTGAACCCTCGCAGGAATATTATCACATAGATTTTCATAGTCAATAGGGCTCTTTTAGCCATGCTTAAATACGGGGCAATAACATAGCTTTAGCATCATCTGAATCTAGTGGAAGTATAATAAAAAAAACACTGTCTTGCACAATTTTTCAATTTTAAAACACCTCAAGCTAGCGCTATCATGTAGAGCTAATCCCATCAAATGCATGACTGTGCCCTGTTTAAACGTAAAGAAACGGAGGCTTTTAAAGACAGGAGGGAGGGAAAGCTGCAGGGCAAATTGCTAAAGTGTTGAATCCCAGGCGATTGCAGGATTCAACTGGCAACAAGGAGCAGAGAGGAGTCTGGGGCGCTAGCGTGAAATTGTGCTGGTGGACACCCAAAGGCTGCAGGAGTGCAGGCCACTTTGAGGGTCTGTTAATCAGCAACACACAGACGCGCGGGCCAACTCTCCACGCGGTCAGAGGATAAACGCTCCTTCGGCCACACCAAGAGCTTTTATTACCCAAAGATAACCTGTCCACACTGGGGGGGAGACGTGGGGAAGTTGAGTTAAGGCATTGGAGACTTTATGGATGCAGGATGGACACAGATCAGGCAGGTGAGGAAAATGAACTTCAGGTTAGGAAGTGTGAGGGTAGACATAACGATGCGAGCAAAAAGAAAAAAGACAGAAAGGAAGGAAGTGTTGATTTTCTGACCACTATGGAGATGCAGGGCGAGAAATACGGTGGAAGCGAGTTCCAGAGGAAGAGCAACAAAAGGAGGTGGGCAGGCAGAAAAACAAAAGAGCGAGTGCAGAGGGAGGAAAGGAAGCAGTGTGAGGAACAATAAAGACTGCTGAGACAAGCAAGAGATTGTGAGGAGCAGAGGAGCCAGAATAAAAGAGCGTACCTCCATAATGGAGGGGAGGGCCACAGAGCAGAACCACGGCTTGGCCCTCCCGCACTGACACTGTGTTCCGTGGCTTCCCGCTGAAGTTCTCCAAAACTGTTGAATATATAATAATCACTTTTTAAGCCTTTAACACCTTTAATGACTTTAGTGACTTCATCAGGCGAGGACATTTCCAACATTAAAACCCGAGAGGTCCCTCCTAATCTCGATGCAGGGGAGCATACTGAAGGTGCACGGGAGGGTTCGCTCATCAGCCCGGCCTCTCATATCACTTTCACCTTTAATGAAGCGTGCCGCGCCAGAATAAATACCAGAGAGATGTCAATCCATGCTGAAGTTGAAAATACCGAGCAGCCGCAGGAGACGCAGGAGGGCAAATATCAGCGCTGGTCACATGAGAACTCATCTAATAAAAATAAAATCTCTGAGACTTGTTGTGCTTCCTTTGTGCTCCGTATGGGTTGGTTAAAGATCAGACATACTACTCCCGGTATGTCTCTTGTTCTGGGAGAGGCTTCAACTCCAGAGTTATGGTGAAACAGAGGGAAACGCTAATGCTACCAACATGCTAATACTACCATTTATGTCAAAGATGCAAAGAAAGTCTACTTACATGCAAACTGTACTTTAGCTTCCCGGCTGACGATGGTCCCAAACGTGTTGGTGGCGATACACTGATAAACTCCCCTGTGATTGACCACATGTGGATTAGTTATCAGCAGGTTTCCTTCCACCAGGCTGTAGTTCGGCCCGGACTCCACAGTGATGGCTCGTCCGTCCACCGTCCACCTATAGATGGAATCAAAAAGTTTGGTCTCTGCCAACTTTCAAATGAAAAAGACACAAAAAGAGAAATTTGCTGGAGTCCTTTAACGCCCAGAATGTTCCCTGCACGCCTTCGCTCGTTATTAAACACTGTGGTCTCACCTGGTGGTTTACACGTACCTGTAATGTGGAGGTGGGTTTCCTTTTGCTCTGCAATTAATAAAAACCTGCTTATCGTCGGTGTTTAGTGGGAAAACGCTGTCACTTGGCTCCTGGGTGAAGACAGGCCCGTGGCGAGTGTTGTCTGCGTGGAAAAACACATTAGCTGTTCAACAGCAGTGAGTAAGTGACACTGAATTAATGCAAGAAAAACCACTCAGCGGTCACAAAGCTGGAGAATGTAAACTCCATACCCACATAATTAGCTGTCAACTGGACTCTTGGAGAGGATTGTGGGTGTAATAAACCCTCATAGAACCACGTTATGAGACAGATAATGTACAGCGATAAGAAAGCAATTATGAAAAAAATCATCCACTAAGAGGCATCTTCGGCGCAGCCTTTAAACAGCAACACCGAGAAGACTTATTCCATAATATCGCTCATAATTTAACTTTCATTAATCTGAAACTGTTGGAAACACCCACAAAAGTTGTGGGTGGTTTCACAAATGTGTGTTTTTCTAGTTCCAATAATTAACTATTGACTCTCTTGGTGGGCTGAAATGTTCCGACGCCAGTTTCCTGTAATATGAAGGAGGCTTTGTGGTTACTGTGGTAACCTTTGTTTCATGTCAAATCAATTGAAATGCCTTTCCATAGAGGGATCGATGCCTTGAAGCCTTGAAGAGGCCTGATGATGATGTTTAGAGTCAATTAAATGTCAAATGTAATAATGAAGGACAGCTGACATGTAAATCTGCTGTAAACATGGCCTACGGAAGATCTACGGTCCCTCAGTGGCGGGCTAGTTTGTTATTTTACGCGTCCATGTTGATGGATTTCACTGGTTTCTGCTGCCTCCCTGTCAGCTGCAAGTGTTTGAGTTCTTTGTGTTGTATTTACTGTCTCTGTATGGTTTTTATTGGGCTCTTCTCTGCTGTGAGCAGACTTCTCATCTCCTCTGGTCACGCGCCAAGAACTCATACATCATGCTCGTTGTGACCACTGAGCGCAGGCGTGACTCTAAGCCTGATATCCAGGATGCGGTGATCTGACTTTAGAGAATGAAGATCGTAATTTTTCTTATTCTTAAGTGTGCTGGTGCTGCGCTGCAGAGGAGGAGGAGGCGACGGTGAAACAGGAGACGTCTTCATGTGCAGCAGCCAAACTTGTAAAATGAAAGGGATTTATTTGCATATTCATATACATGATAAACCTTTTAAAGTGACAACCAAGAAATAAGGCCCAAGTGAAAATTTTTAATGTCACTTTTATCTTTTCTTCTCTGCAAAAACCTTTTAGATGCACATTAGAGAGTTTTACACGCGCCTTATTGCATGTATAATGGGGATCTTTAATGGTTTTCTCCATTCATGGCCTTGGAGGAAACCTTTAGGAATATTAAATATGCTGAAAGTATAAACATGCCAATGACTTGCATATGACCTGGAACAGAACTACATTAAATTGCTTCCAGGAAGTGCCACTATTTATACCACTAGTCTGGCTGACTATGCCATACAGCAGATTAAATGGAGGCTATATTACAAGTCGAGTGTGATTACGCAGACTGACAACCGACCCCGTCTGCGTAACTGAGTTACAGTTCATTTCGGGGTGATCTGAATGGAGGAAAGATAACATGGTTAAAGCATTTACAGGAGAGCTGCAATCTTAGAGTATTACCTCACTCCCGGTCGGATCAAATCAGGACTAATCTGTTGTGTTGTACATGCTGCCTTGCTAAAGTGTGTAGCCCGATGATCAGTGCAGATGAGTAATTAATGATCGCTGCACTAATTACTCCCATGAAATGTTCCATTTCTCCAGCGATCACTGAGACGCTGGTGTCTGTCCGCCCTCTCGCTCCTCTGATATCTGGCTTTGACGGCCAGACTGCACCCTCATTTTTCTTTGGGTGCACTTGAGGATGAGATGCTTTCTAACACGTCGCCGACCTTGAGCAGAACAAACACTGGTGCCGCCTGCATCCTCCTCCTCCTCCTCCTCATCATCACCATCATCGCTCTAATGAGAGGGGGAGTCTTTGCCTCAGGTAAGGGCCTTGTTGCTGCAGCCTCTGAGAGAGGCGCTCCCTGGTTTCAATGTCCTTTAAATTAGACAAAGTAATGAACCTTTAATAGGTGTGCTATTTCTCCCGGGATGGATCCAGTTGATTGTACGTATGGTTTGTGCCTTAAACACACCGATGTGAATCCATACAGACACAAATTAGACCCAATTGGTTTTCATGGAAAAAAAATCATTGCTCAACAGCAGCATGTATTAAATAACGCACATTACTGCTAAATGTACATTTAGGTACGGCAATAAGCCAATTTCTACATGTTATTTAAAAAAAACATCCAGCAGATGTAATTTACTTTATTAGTGTCGAGATGAAACTAAATGTCAGGACACCACTGCGAAGAAATGAGTGCAGTAAGGATTTAACAGTATGCGACACAGTTCTTATAATTTCTGATTTAAAAATCATCTAAACACCAGAATTCACCCCTAAAAACAGACCCTTTTCCCTTAAAATTATAAGGACAAATGAATGCATTGAATATCAATGAAAGGGTAAATGTTCTAGAAAACATCTAGAATCAATTTCACCGTCGAAAAAAATCGAATTAAATATCTCGTTGTCGATTATTGCTCAGATTGAAACCAAGTATGCAAACAGACATGCATATCAATTGTGCGTCATGAGAGGCGACGGACTCGGTGTCTCACCAGCCAGGCACGCTTTGAGTGACAGAAGGATTATCAGTTCCCATGGCAACAACATCTTCATTTTCCAAGGTCAAAGATTTGTCTTCTTCCCATCCAGTTGCCAGACAGTGGATGATACGTTTCGGGCACCGGCCGTTTGCTCTGGCTGCAGGAGAGATGACAGGGATGCAGTCTACCTCAAACCTACCAGGGAAAGAAAAACAAGAGGAAAGTTGGTGGCAAATTGGTGAGCTATTATTAATTCATTCGGAAAAATAAGCAAAACAGATCCCATCCCAAAGCTGAGCTGGCTGATATATAGAGATGTTAGATAGCTGCATCTCTCCAAGGAGAAGAAAGAGGAGCAGCAACAGATGAGGAGAGCCTCCTGTCAGAGGTAGTCTTTAGTGTTTGGTGCAAATTACTACACTTTTTGATAGCAAGTCTGTTATCAGATGTGCATTATTGATCACACGGAATGCTAAAAAATGCTAACGAAACTGTGGCAGTAAACAAAAATGTGCGTGTGCAAATTGTTCGATGTAAACAGAGCCTTCAATGGAGGATGCTGCGATTGATGTCAAACTAACTAATTAAAACTTTTTAATCTATCGCCACTGCACCATACATACGGAGATGTACATGTACGGAGATTTGTGGAAAAAGTTGGATTTTTACAAATAAAGTCCTGTTATCAAGGATATTGATCGAATGAGTAGAATTATCCCTTTAGTCTCTGTTTCTCTCTTCCAGCACTGGATTACTATACAAACTGGGAGTTAATTATTAAACAAGGCGTGAAGAACCAGGGACAACATACTTATCCTGCAGGCTTTATCTCGTCAGTCACCAGCAGAGACTTGGTTTCCATTATTCAAACCTATTTTCCCCTTTCGTTTGTCATCTTTACTCACAACTTGTCATAAGTCTCAATCAAATATGGAGGGATGGAGGGAAGGAGGGATCAATAGAGGGAAATTCAGTTGATGTCTCTGGTCCTGAGACGCACCGGACTGATAGATTTGCCTGTTCTGGGAGAAACCAATAGAGAAACTCTATCCATCCGACCAAAGGAGATGTATTTGTCTGAGCACCGCGGGCCTGAAGCTATGGAGAGCTTTGTTTGTCCCTTTGATAAACTGCTCAGATGGGGGAGGGCTCGGTCACAGGGTCAAGTGTGTTGGATGAAAGTGCAGCACTGTGAGGTAAAAGAACCACACAGTTCCATCAGAGGCGGCTGCTGTTGTGAGATGTGAGAAACTTTGAATCAATGCGAAATGTTTTCCAGACATTCTGTCAAAACGTGTCTCTGCAATCAATAGCCTTATGGGCCAGGCCCTGTAAGTAATTCCAAATCAATACGATTTAAAATTCTGATGCCGTTGCCAGGCATGATGTGGGATGAACTCTGAACACGTCAAATTGGACTCAGATGAAAACGTACAACGCTGGAGACGGCTACCGAGTCATTTCCAACCCACGAAAGACTACCCAAAAAAAGAGGCACAAGCATTTTGAACAACGTCAGTCAAATAGTTGTTGCCCTCGCAGCCCAGGAGCAAATGAGGTGGCTCTAACTGCACAAATGCCTCAGCAGTGGCGTAATATCTGCATTCCTACCCACGCACCATCCTCGCGTCCATGTGAATGGAACGCAGATCGTTCACTGACGCGAGGGTGGTCAATGAGAAATTACAGCCATTGGCTCTCAGTGGATTGGGAGGATGTGGGAACCATTAGAGTCCATTGCAGGGGCTGTCTAATAAGCCCCTGCAGCGCTGAATCATTAGCGTATGTGCTCTGCCCGGTGATCAATGTTAATTTATGTTCGCTGTAGTCAGCTGTCCACTTTCACTTTCAAGCTGATCAACTTTATTTGTTCAGCTCAAAAGCACGCCCCCCCCCTTCATTTAGCATTAAAAGTCAGGCTCAAGGACCTTGATTGCATTTCGCCACCGACAGCAGCTCGGCGCCGCAGCCATGCGGTGCACGTGGGATGAAGCCGGCACTGTTGTTCTGTTCCAGAGCAACTCTGTTTTAATGATGCACACGTCTTTCTCTTTCTTGGGGACGATGTGTCTCTTGGTCACAGTCCAGAAATTTAAAGTAGTTGCTTGTGATTCCCATGGTTAATTTATATACCCCAGAAGAAACACAATGGTAATAATTCTTGTGCCCAGCGGATGGTGGTCGCAGGTGCTGGGAATACCAAATGGGATGAGGCCAAGTTAATGGTGGCTGGAAGGGAAACTATCTGTCAGGGATAATCCCCAATACTGTAGCACCCTGGCATGGATAATGTGCTTTCCCTGCCTCTCTCCCATGATAGCTAGATAGCAGTAAAGGCTTGATTAAATGAGGAGTGGATATTGGCAGGGATAAATGCATGAAGCTGGTTTAACTTTTGGATGGTTGGCTTCTCTCACTGGATTATCCAAACCAGGCCATCGCAAAGAGGAAGGAAACGGTCAGTAAAGGGTTAAAGGCGAGGAGGAATTAGCCTCTTCTGAAAGCTAATTAAAGATCCCCCCCCTTTTTTTGAAGTCAAAACATGTAAAAAAAAAAAAAAAAGCTTATTATTAAATTTCTGTGCATTAAATAAATAATTGTTCATTCAGATTGTGCAAGCGTGCAACATTTGCAGGAGGGAACACTGAAAGCCATCAGTCACTCTTTTTATTACAGACTCAGCAAACACAAATATGGATGATGCTTAGCAATACTCAAAGATCAAAGCGGACAGGGATATCTACTTTTTCATCTTATGCTTCCAATGGAAATCTTATTGCAAATGTCACTGAGGATCGTTTTACTCGTAACTTCATTACAGAAGATCACGCTTGTGTGTACGAGGCAGCTCCCTTCAAAATAAAGGTGGTATTTTTAGCGTACAGGTAAAGGGTTAGGGCAGGGATGTGTGGGAAAGAATGAGAATCGAGATTTTGGACTAGAGGAAGTGTCACCCCAAGTAAACGTAGGTGTGGACTTCTGTGTGCAAAGCGAGGCACATTTAACTGAAATTGGCTGTTCTAAAGATAACCTTAACAAGCATTTTAAAAGCAAGAAATGTTTTTTCAAGAGACCGAAGCATCTGAGCAGGAGACTCTCATGCTTGATTTACCATAGGAATAAAAACGACAATATCAGAGTGCACCTTCTGAGATATGTGTTATTAGAACAAAGTCACTAATGCTTCAACAGTGTATCTAGACACACAGGCTGATAATTATAGCCCGAATGTCTGCCCCGGCCACATGGGGAGCATTTGCTCAGTGTAATTTAGTTTCCAGCAAGACAGACTCCAGCAGCGCCATCACAAAAAGACTGATTGATTCCGCAGGTGGATGGAGCTCAGCTTGCCTTGACCATAATAAATAACAGCCTGTGCTCAGCAGATTGAACTGCAGACATCAGAGAGAAAACGGTTCTGTTTCCTCCAAAAAAAGAGTTGGTTTTCTTTTTACATCAAAGATTATTTCTGGAGAAAAACATCTGTTGCTGGTGTGAATTTCTACAGGAGCAAACAGAACTCATCTCCGTCCATCAGCTCAGGTTTGTCATGTTGGCACAAGACTGAAAAAAGAGGCAGGAATTAGTTTTACCGTCAATTCTAAATGTTTTAATATGTCATTTATTCTTCAGGCAGCACGTCCCAGCACGCGTGTTCTACTGGTCTTCTCAGCTCCCCCATTATCCCGCAGGCTGGGCCAGTAAATGAATGTAGGGCTCATCAGACAGAGGTTACTGGTGTGCTAATGATGACCAGCTTAAACAACTTTTGAATCTCGAGGAACTTGCATGTTTAAGTCTGATGTTCAAGTGATTGTGCACGTGTGCACGCACAGTTTCCAGACTCTGCAGTGGAAAATTACAAATTCACAGAAAGAAATAACAAGAATTTATCTGAAGAACACAAATGATGTCTAATATTTTGTGGCTCATTAAAGTTTTTGGGGGTTTTGTTTCATTTCTTTTGGTGATGACAGACCTTCACACAGTGGAAGTGATGTAAGAAGTGATGTAAATGTTTGAAGTTAGTCTCTTTGTGTTTTCTACTAGGTTAATGGTGTGTTTGTTTGTCAGAGCTACAAAGAACCGCCGGCTTACAGACCTCTAAAGGCACTAATGTTATCAGCCAGACACAAACTGCTGTGTGACTCGAGCCACCACATCAAATATATCAGCGGTTTCCCAGCTCACAAAGCAGAAATGATCATCTCAGTGCCCGTGTCAGTGTGATGGAAACTCAGCCTGTTCCACCTCTGAAAATAGAACACTGAACAGCATTTTCCTCCCCATCAGCAACAGAATTTGGGTTTGCTTCAAAGTGTGGTCCACTAATATAGCACATGGGTGAGATTACCGGTCCATCGGGCTGCATTTATTACAGCTGGACTTTCTTGGAGGGGTCAGAACCCAAAACCTTTATATAATTGTGTAAAATCTCTGGGTATGTGATGACACACAGCCGCCTCCGCCTCCAAATGCCCTGCTACCAGTTATTGTCTTTATACTCTGAGACATATTTAGACTTTTACTTTATGAGAGGAAAATACAAAGTGAATCATCAAATACTGGCCGTTCTGGACCTGGGAGGTCAGGTACTTTTATTGAATAAAGACAGACTTTCAACACTGTTCAAAGCATTTAGCTTTGACTGGAAATGACTAAAACTATTCTATTCGATATTTTTTAATGCAGAGCTTTAGAATTGAGTATAAAAGCCATCGCCGCCACTAAAGCACCCACAGAAAAATGGTTTATTCCTTCTTTCTTTCTGTGTTACGTTATATAAATAAAGGCTGCGTCTCCTTCACATTCATACAGATACCAGTGCGGTTGGTAGCGCCGCTGGAATGGACATTTTTGGATGGATCTGAGGTATCAGTTGACCATGGCACAGTTTTAATTACATGAAACCTTCTATGGACTGAACTAACAAGCACATTCAGGCAGCACAGAACCTTCTGGAAACCCACCAACTGCCCAAACCCAGAGTCCCACTGGCAGATGATGAAAAAATCTACAGCCGTCAAAGTGTCAAAAATAAATAATTCATGTTTTCACATTCCAGATCTTTAAATATTCCATTGTGCTGCATCCATAAGCGATTGTTCCAATGCAAGAGATGCATTTGCAGACCAGGGGGGACATGTTGAAAGTACAGCCTACATACACGTTTATTTCTAAAGAGAAGAAGGATCTTCATCAGTGTTTATTTCTATTCTGAAATGTACCCTCGTGCGGCTATGCCACTTGTCAATCATGAAAGTTTATCACTCCCCTCAAAGTGAAGATTGCTTGAAGAAATAATCCACCCACAAGGAATCATGTCAGATATTTTCCCACCTAGTGCTGTTTGAGGCAGCAACATTGTCATGCGGAGAAGTCAGCCTCTGGCCTGCTGACGTGCCTACAGAGCCGCCTCCCCGAGGTGCCTGTGGGTTCACATTTGCATCTCCCTATTTGTAAAAATAAATCCCGAGTTTTGCCTGGTGGAACGCAGTTGCAAAGCACATACACGTGAATCCTCTAGGTTAACAAATACGTTGTGGAAATCATGAAATCATGGTTAACGAGATTTTTCGAGTCATGTTTGTTAATTTGGCCACAATTGGAAACACCAATGAGAAGCTAAATCATTGTAATACTAACTGCAAGAAATAAAAGTGAACATTTGTTGATGTTTAATTTATAAAAATATTCCTTTAATATGCTAGTTTTTCAGCTACATCTACCCTACACATCTGACATCATACAGTTGTGTAATAATTCAGAACAAGTAAAAATGGCAGCCAAGCAATTAGCAACGCGAGGCAGAAAATCTGCTTCACAGCCCTTTAATGCAACAAAGGGCAAAAAACGTGGCGGCAATTTACCTGATTAAAAGCCGCATAATCTAATTTTAGAAAGAAAATCAATTTTGTACTTATAACAGCTGCACCGGATTTTAAGCCGCAGGTATCCCACGTAGTGATATGAAAAATTAGATCGAAAACATTCAGTACCGGTAGATGTTTTTATTACTGTAAGAGACGAGTCACTGACGAGTGACAGACAGGTAAGAAACAACAGCCACACTTTTCACTTGTATGTTTATACAGAGACCTTAAATCCAATTTTCATCACATCAGGATTTTTTAACTTTTAATTTAATCCGCTTAGCAACATAAACAAATATATTCTACCGGTAAATGCTTTTTTTTCCTAACGGTGTCTGTAATGCAGCTACCTTGAATTATACGTTTGTATCAGCTACACACAAATTACGTTATTTATGCTTTTTTTACTCAAACAATGAACAATCTAAAACTCCCCGATGGCCCACCTCTAAAATCTTCTATTTTCATGGCGGTGGCGATTGCTTTTGCCTTCCGTCTGATGTGTACAACGGAAAAACCGCGGCCGCCTGCTCTCTGTGTGTTCACCCAGTCTTCCAGAACGTCTTCAAGCTCGGGCCACCTGCGATGTTTACGTCTAAGAGCTTTTGTCGTCTTTTTGCTTTGGATCAGTTCTTCAGGCGGGCGTCTCCACCTTCTCGCCATTGATTACCGTAATGTATGCCAAGATTACGCGCTGCAGCTCGATTTCCTTCTTCAACCGCCAGAGTGATCGCTTTTAACTTAAAAGCCGCATCATATGCTTTTCTTCTAGTATTTTGCTTTTTAATGAGGGTTAGTAAAAATGACTGATTCACAATAGTTGTGATAGTGCACCACGAAAAAAAACATAAATAAGCCGCACCTTAGAATAAGCTGCAGTGTTTAAAGTGTACAAAAAAAGTAGCAGCTTATAGTCCAGAAATGATGGTAATCACAATCAAAATTGTCTCAAGGTGCATCACAGAATCCCAGGGCCTGACTCCCAATAAGCACTGGCGGCAAGGAAAAACTCCCCTTTAACAGGAAGGAACCTGGAGCAGAACCAGGCTCTTATAGGGGGACCCTCCTGCTGATGGGGGGCTGGGTAGAGGAGGAGGAGAAGGGGGAGGACAGACAGAGGAGCCAACAGACAGACATGATGCGATAAGAAAAAATATAACCCGGGTAGCAACGGTAACGATGGCGGAACGCATGTTCTCACCAACCTTGTGCTTTACTGGCGCACACACATACCTTTGAATCTTTGAATGTATCCAGTGTGTTAAAAAAAGAGCTTATTGAAGGAAGTATTCAAGGTAAAAGGTGGAAAATATCACAACCTTTCTTTCACTGTAGAGAACTCGAATCAAATGGAAATTTCTGGCACATTCTAACTATAGAAATTAAAAAGAAAACATGATGATGATGATTAAAAAAACATCTTTGCAGAGAATAAAACAAAAGCTCATGGTTTAACACCTTCCTCAGGCTGCACAGCATCGTCGCTGCTCCTCGAGTTTGTGTCAACAGCACGTGCTCCTCACTGGCTGGGCAATTCTAGCTGTCAGTCATCTAAATAACGTTGGTGAGCGGCTGTATTTCAGACAGGTGAGACGGATTGTATCATTTTTCCTCTAGTAGGACACAATCATTTCCTTACTGTGTTTGCAAAGGTGGGATATAAACAGCAGCTGTTTCCCCTGACATGGCTTTGACTAAGCATCGCTGTAAAAGTCATGGGCTCCAAGGCTGCCGTATTATCCCCTCTGACATCGGGAAAGTGAGCCTAGCAGGAGCCTGTTCGGGTTGGAAGCCTCACAGTCAGAGACTTCGATAGAAAACGTGGCAGAACACAAGAAGAAACCCCACAATGCAGTTACTACATAAAAAATTCATGGCATTTTGTTGCTTCCACGCTTGAATCTCTTCAGAGGTTCTGGTGGCAGCTTCATAGAAGAAGAGCGCTGAGGAGAGAGTGTGCTCCCAGTCCTCAGGAGGATTAAAAATGCCACTCTCAGCGATAGCCTGCAGGGAGGACACCGCCTAATAGAAATGATGTTGATGCTCATTGTTGTGGAGTCTCAAACAATAACTTTGTGCCCTTATTTGTATTTGCAGCAAAGCGGAGTCTGAACTTTGAGCGAGAGGAAAAGTGCAACCTTCGATCTGTGCAGAAAGCTCACATTTACGAGGCTTTCAAAGCATCTTAACACAACAGAGGCCAATGGTTTGGGCACTGGGGACAGTCAGCATCAATTGATAACCATCAGAAGGCTGATTCAATCACACCTCCAGCTCCCCGAACGCACGTGACTTCAGGTGAACAAGCAGCAGCAGCATGTTATATGAGAGGTGGAGGGTTTGTGTAGAGTTCTATGGAATATTCTGTCATATATGCAAGCAGAGCGAACTCATCTCACTGTGTAAACAAATATGTGTGACAGATCCATACTCGAACTCCTCCACAGCAAATTCAGACCTTCAGAAAGCAGCTTAGATTTAGAGAGAGAATTAAAAGTCAATCTGATCCTGTTTTTAAATGGATCTTGGTGGGGAAATTGTGTAATAAAGTGAAGTAATGAAGTGCATTATTCTGTTTTCATTATTGCAAAGCAGAGTTCTGTTTGTTTAACCCAGGGGAGCAATCCTCCATGTTGCAGCCGCTCCATCATCTCTGCTGCACAAGAACTCCCAGATTTGCTTCCATCGGAGCTGGAGCCTTGTTTGCACCACGAATACTGATTTTCAAAGATGAGTCAGTATTCTGGATCACTCAGGAGGTTAAAACAGCAGTCAGGATGTATATCTAGCAGGTAAGAGACCTAGGGCCACCAGCTGGGTTTGAAATGTTCTGGCTAAATCACAACCCCCACAACTTTATCACATGGGCCCAGACAGAACAGGGGTGACCAGTATATCGACACTAATCCCAACACAAATCCTCAGAGGGAGAGAGGAAGACGCTGGAACACACAGAAGGCAGCCATTGAAACAACACCAATTACATCCCAGGGACACGACGGCTAACAGTCACACGACTCAACAACACATTTATGTGCAGATGCAGAAGCTCCACAAAGGCTCCTGAATAACTGCTGATCGTCAGTTCGCTGCATGGTTCTAAGGACAAAAGTGGCGCTCACCAGCAGGAACTGGAGCTGACCGAAACCCCGAATTAGTCCAACTGTTTGGGTATAATTGTCATTACAACCCAACATATGTCTAAAAATGGCCATTTGGGTGTGAACTGGGGGTGACATCCACACTCAAATACAGTGGTGCTGCTCATTTCAGTCTCAGCCTGAACTCTCTGCCCAGGAGACAAGACAGCCATTACTGCCAGGTCTGCATCCATCTAGACTGGAAAATAAAATGTTCACACTCGTGGGTAATAACTATATTCTTGACCTTGGAATGTATATGCTGGTGACAGTTTAAAAAAAAAAAAAAAGATAAAATCCAGTAACTAGTGTGTCATGCACTTTTCTGGGAGGGGGTGTGCAAGTGCACCGTGACGGTGAAGGTGGATGAGTTCGTCCTCGCGTGTCCTGGTGATCGGTCTATATTTGGTTAGGGAGCCACCTGGATCCTTAGTCAGACACTAACAAGCTAAAAAGCAGAGACACAGTGTGTGTGTGTGTGTTGGGGGCGGGGGTCTCACTAATGCAGAAGCTGTTATTCAGACTAACTTTTCTTTTGATGAGATGTTCTCCACAGCATGATGTCAGTATTCATCTGGCATCCGCAGTTACCTCAGCAGCAACTTGGGGATTTCTGAATTCCGTGGTTTCACTCCGGAGGTCAACGTTTGCTCAAGTTCCAGCAGCTCATGACTGCAGGGAAGCAGCTGTGCCTCCAGCATTGGTCACATAAATCAAAAATAGAGAAAACAAACCCCAAATTTCTCCGACTAGGAGTTAAAACCTTTCCCAAAATCAACCCACCACTCAGAAACTTCTAGAAACGTTGATCCATTTCCTCAGACCAGGACATTCTTCTGTTTTGTTTTTAAATCTCCACACAGTTTGGGTGTCTACATGAACATATGAGCTTTTTTATTCAGGTCAAACAAAACTGTTTCCTTCACAGCAAGTTTGCAGGGAGAGAAAGGCGATGATTTCAGCGTGCTATTCTACCTTTTTATTCAGTTCTCATTCTCTTTGAACATTACCAAGAAGCAAGAATCACTGGAATAAATGTCATTTAATTCAGATATATCAACAGTCCTTGGATCAAAAAGAGAAAGATGGAGACATTTTCAGTTCAGCCCATGTCCGAAAGCTTAATAAACTGAGGTATTTTTCAAATAGTCCTAAAGCAAAGGTCACGGAGACTAAAACATGTTCCTTTATCAGTTGCACACAAGGCTGCATCCATGTAACAATCTCTCTACTGTTGTGTGTGAAGACTAGGAGCTAGAGAGAAAATGACTGTTTCTGTGTCTAAGAGCCAGATTAGCAGACAGCGTAGCATTAGCCCCTGAACTTGCGCGGCTAAAGTCTGCAGACTTTGATCCGTTGCCATCATTTACGACAAGGTTAACTCTAAGCCTATTTGAAGCTTAGTGCTTTTACAGCTCAGACTTCAGAGCCTTCAACTCTGTTAGCCTCTACATACTCTTCATGTTGCTGCTTCATTAGACAAGCTTCCTTCCTAATTGCTGTGGCACTAAGAGCTGCTTTCGGGGAGAACGCCATGCTGCAGTCAGCAGTCCGTAAGGTTGATTTTTACTGCCTTGATGCTGCTCTAATGACCACGATAAGAGGCTTCCCACCGAGGCACCTTCACTGATGACAAAAATCCTGACTGGTGATCATTAACGTCTTAGAGTATAGCTTAGATCTAACTCTTTGTTCAGTGATGTAAGTGCTTTTCTCCAAACAGACCGGTTGAATCTCTTTTTCTGTTACTGCTGAATACAAACTGAAATCGTACTTGTTAGTTTTAGCGCGAAAGAAAATGTGAAAAAGTGAAATAGGTTGATTGTGGAGGTGTTCCAAGCCCTCCTGGCAGGTGCAATGAAACAGGTTCGTTCCAGGACTCTCAGGTGTTGACGCCAGGATATACGGCCCATATGTTTCCTCCAGGCTCCGAGTGGCTTCAAAGCAACCGAGTGAGCCAGCTGCAAACCAGTAGGCCAAACCCCATCTGTGACAAAGGCAGCGGAAACAATGGCCGGACCGGGAAAAGGACAACTCCTTCTCTGAGATATAACGCTTGGCTTTGAGGCCCGTGGCAACTGGGTCAGTTTGTTGCAAACCTGAAGTGATTCCACTGACTTTTCTGCATTTATCAGGACCAGCAAGCTGCTGACTCACGAGTCCGGACACACCGTCTTCATTATTCCCACCCGGCAGGAACTGCAGCTGCAGGAGGAAAATAAAACGGGAAATGTTGGACAGAAATAGGTTTACCCAGCAATAATGGCCTTAGCTGGAACAAACCCAACCTGGCATGTTATTTATGACGTCACATGTGTCCAAAATGAGGCGTCTGAGTGGCAGCAGTGTTATCATTGCATCATAGCAACAGCAGAGGACATGTGGTTAAACTGTAGGACCCGGTTCTGCAAAGCTGCAGGTGAGACGGTCAAAGACAAAAGTAAGAGTGGGCTTAACATTCCCATTCAGCCTTTGAGATGAACTATTTCTGTTATCCTCAGGTGTGCACCACTGTGTCGGTCCTGACCATTTGGATTATCCCACTGTTACATCAAGAAGTCAAACTGCACGTTTTTTTTAATAAGTCATATAATTATAACAAACGCAACTCTGCTGATAGAGATGAAGAGGATGCTTGAGGAGTGGAACAAAGGTTCTACTTTCAATTCAGGTATGAAAAATGGTTGGGATTGAATTTCATCTGAGCCTCCAAACTACAAGTGTGCGTTGAAGTGTTCAGTGCAGAAACCCTCTTATATAAATACGTTTAAATTAAATAAAATGCTCAACAGGTATCACAATGTATGGTCATTAAAATTAAAACTTCAATTCCATTAAAGTCATTTAATGCAAAGACAAAGCACGTTGTGACTTTAAAGATAAGTGGTAAAGTTATTATAAACTGCTACAATAAATTACTTTTCAAGATGAGGTGAGAAAGAAGCAATTATAAAATGAAGAGTGCTGAGCATCCCCTCTGCTGTGCAATTATTTCCTCCTGCCCTGGAAGTCAGGTTGACCTCAGACCTCTTAACTAGTCTAAATGCACCGTCTCATTCTCAAAGCACCATAGAACCAGCTCCGTGTCCAGGTACGGGAGGCTGACTCCTCTCCTTCTAAGATTACACTTCAACCCTTCCTCTCTGAGACAGTAATTCTGTAGTTGCAGTCATTATTCTAGTGTCTTAATCTAGTCAGACTAATTATCATACTTAGAGGGTCAGGGTTGTTTAATTACTAGGCTACCATTATGTTATGCTGCCATAGGCGGCCTCCTCCTCCTCCTCCTCCTCCTCCTCCCTCCTCCTCCTCCTCCTCCTCCTCCTCCTCCTCCTCCTCCTCCTCCTCCTCCTCCTCCTCCTCCTCCTCCTCCTCCTCCTCCTCCTCCTCCTCCTCCTCCTCCTCCTCCTCCTCCTCCTCCTCCTCCTCCTCCTCCTCCTCCTCCTCCTCCTCCTCCTCCTCTCCAGGTTTCTTCCTGTTAAAGGGGAGTTTTTCCTTGAAAAGTCTGTGAAAGTCTGGCCAATTCCTACCAAATATAGGTGCAGTCCCCACCATTAGTGTTAATTAAACAGAGGCCCCTAGTTTAACTGATCTGCTGCAGCTTTGATTTGGTTTGCTGTGTTCGGAGTGAGAAGGAGTCGGTTAAATATTGACTAGAGCCTGTTTCCCACCACTCACTCAAGCCTTAATGCAAACTCCAGCGGGTGATTATTGTAGTCAACGGGATGCTCAGCTTCATCTTTGTGTGAGAATAAACAGCTTCAGACCAGGAAGCTTTGGTATAAAGTCAATCAGAAGTGTTAGAGGTGTTTCCATCAACTCAACAAGGTCTCAGCAGCAGAACTGGAAAATGGCAATCACGGCTCACACCTGCTGCCGCCCGGCTGCAGAACATCCACACCGTCAGTCACTCTTTAGCAAAAGAGCAAAGAGGCAGGCCGCATAGACACACACCTCTGATATATACCATGAATAATAAACAATTAAAATGAGTATAAGATTTACTTCAGTCCTTTTAATAGGTGCAGAGATTGATGTGTACCTCAAAGAGTGGAGCAATCTTTTACAACCCAATTATGTAAAGCCAGTCGGTTCTAGATCAATTGCCCAGCAGAGAAATGGAGATATAATCCACAATATGAAGCCTTTTGATGCTGGAACACAGGACAGACTGGACACCAGTCACGCTGATATTTTAATGAGTAGAAAAATGTCTCATGCATGATTAAATGAGTGTTTTGAGGGTAAATGATCTCAAAGCTTTGCAAATCCAGGGCTTTAAAACTGAAGATAAAATGCTTTTCCCTTTTTAAATTTCAAACAGCTGTTAACAGACTCTTTCTGATGCTCATCAGTGTGAAATTGTAAATGTCTGACTGAGCTGTCAAGCTAAAACAGGAAGTAGAGTGCTAGCACGCACTTTCCTGAAAACCTTGAAGGAGCAGTTTTCTCTTAGCTCCTAGAGCCTGTAAAACAATTTGATATCTCACACCAAGTCCAATTAGATGGTTGGCAGGACTCATTGGGAAGGAAATGCCATGATGCAGAACGCGATTCTTAGTAAAAAAAAACGTCAATCAAACATATCACATGATTTCACGCGGGGCCAAAACCAAAATGGGTTCACCCTGCCGCCTCACCCTAGGATTTGTCAGATCTGTTCTGCCCTAAACGTTTTATTAAATGCAGTTTTATGTTTATTTAGACTATGGTAACAAGCCGAGTTCATTCGCAGGCCATAACTTTAACACTGTACAATATGGCGTAGTCAGAATCGTAAAGAATGAGAAAAATTATAGACTAATAAGAGGAGAATACTGCAAATGAATGCACATCTAAGGCTGCGGACAGAGCTTGCATGATTGCGGCCCCTCTGGTGAACTGCCAGTCTTGCCAAGTTCAGACCAAAAGAGTCTTAAAAGATCACTTTCTGAGCTCGTTACCGTGCCCATATGGGGTTTTATCTGCATGTCTCATGCCGTTATCGCTCCCTTGCTCTTTTCTTGCATCCCCATTGGTCTTTGTGGAGCTGGTGTATGAAAGTCACAGGGAAGACAAGGTTTGGAACCAGTCTGCAGACGTGAGTCAGACGGTCTGAAATAAATGAGTTTAGGACTTGGGCTGAATCCCAATACCCCTTTTTACCCCCCTTCCCCTTGGTCTACACTTGTCCCTCAATAGGGTGTGGCAGAGGCAACACAGCAGTCCCCTATGAAACGGGACACCACTTGACTCTCGCTATCATCAACGTTGCTGGCCGCTAGCTAGCTGCTACGTTGGCAGAAGCGACAAGTCCCAAACAGTCAACGTGCTCTTGTCAGCAACAGTTTCCATGGTTCTGGTGTTCTGGTTCTGGTCTGTCCATGATAAGGCATTCATGAAATGGACTACACTGCGGCGAAGTGCTTTTGCATTGGATTTGCCTTTGCTGAATTTGCCATTATTAGCTGTGGAAAAGGGACCGAAACAAGCCAGGGAGGAGTAGGTAGCCACTAAAACTCCACAGCTCTTCATTTTCTTCCCATAAATTGAAGTGAAATAAAAAAAAGAGGAAGAATCTTGCGATAAGACACAGGTGAGAGGGAAGTAAACGCATCCTGTGTGGATTTAAAGGTCGTCCACACTGGAAGGAACCACCCCCCCAAGAACATTGGTCTGTGGCATCCAGTTTGGAAAGCAGGTGCACTTTTATTTCTCTGATAACATTTCTACCATCCCAGTCATGTAATTGGGGTTTGTGGGTCTGAAGTGTCGGTGACCTTTACCATGAGCCTGCTTGTTTAAAGTGGAGATCTTGTAATACCTGACACTTTTAAATCCTCCAACAATCTGATGACAGGTGACATGACAAGTCACCTGAGAGGTTAGGTCACTCATTCTGAAAGCAAGCAGTTGTCCTTTTGTGACTGGCAGCTCAAATAAACACAATCTACAACAAAAGAGACAGAAAACAGAAGATGTGCCTGGAAATGCTGTTGAAACTTTAAAAAGGTATCATTGGGACTTCCTGAATTCTGAACTATAATCCGTGGCTTCAAATGTCGTACGAGAAGCAAAATTAAATATTTAAGCCTGTCTGTGAGTTTGAAACCTCAAGAGAATTTAACATGCATCAGAGTTAATGGTCAACACACGACTGTGTTTCCAGAGGTTATATATCCTGTAGCACTTCAAAAGGTTATCATCCCAAAGTGTTAGAGACCTCCAGAAGTTACACAGCTTCATTATATTCCATCTGAAGAGTCCTCCTGACTGGAATCAGATCTTGGGATTGTCTGACTTTTTCCTTTGTTGAGATGTTCCATAACAAAATGGAAATGTCTAATCTTTGATGACAGCATTTCATCAATTGCAATGGAATGTTATCGATAATATCGATAGAAAAAAGTGGAATTTGTGCTCTAAATCTTGTTGAGGAAGACCAGCAGGATAGAAATAATGGCGTTAAAGCTTTCCTGCTGGAACATTTTAAAAGAGAAATCCACATCATTGACTGGGAGGAGACCAAATCCATTCATTTAAAGGGCATCTGGAAGGTGCCAGTACATGACTGAGGACATCATCCATAGACACAAAATGTGTTTGCTCTCCACTTTCTTGGTTTGTTTAAATCTTTGGAATTTAAAGGGACTTTCTGGGTGAGGAGTGTGGATTTGGATAAGGAAACAGATGCTGAATTAATTCAGTAAAGCAGTTAAAACTGCTAACAGCTGCAGTCAGCCATTCAAGCCAAAGGGAACAACAGCCCCTCGGAACGACAGCCCCGTGGCTCAGAAGTGCAGCACTAACGCTGCTTATGGGGGATGTGTTGAATCAGAAGCCTTAACTAACACTACTTTTTCTTTCTGCTGCTGCTGCTTTACTTTTCAGCAAATTAAAAGCCTTTTGGTGTGCAAACAGCCCTGAATCTGGGTTGTGCATGAACAAATAATAATTTGAATGTCGCAGCAAATCCCTTTTAATTCTTGGTGACCGTTGAAAAACATTTTATCCATCCACAGATAAAGTTCTCTCAGGACCAAGAAGAGTCGGAGCATAAACAAGCAAAATGTATCAATTCAATGTCTAAACTTTGAGGAAATAAAAGACATCCTGTCACAGAGCTTCACCAGAGTGAGCCTCTGTCCTCACACTGCACTTAAAAAGAAACAAAGACGTCCTCGCAATTAAAGTCCTCAACTCATTAAGATCCTGGCTTCTCTTAGCTGGAATGCCTCGCTGAGGGGTTGTCAGGGAAATTGTTTCTGTTCACTAAAAATGGCTCCACTTTTCTCCTATTTGAAGCTGATCACGAGGATTACGTTGTACACAACACAAATCAGGGATTTTATTTCCCTAACCAGGCCCCTTTAATCTGTGGCGTCTGTTCCTTGTCCATCGAACCCATGTTGTTGGTTATTACAGCAGCACATATGCTGCAAATGTGACAAATTTATGAATATCAAGGAATCATTTTCCAGAATCACAGCATCTTCCGGACCCCATTAGAGTTAATGAAACAGATTTTTCCGGGTAGGTAAAAAACAAACTTTGTCTCAAGTGACAACCTGGTGTTACATTGAGCGCAGGGCATAAAAGGCAAATAGTTCTCAAGAAGAAGGAAAGGAAACAAAAGGAGAGTTGTGTGTACAAAATCATTGAGATGCAGAGACAAACCATCTGAGCCCAATTCCCATTTGACTTTTATAGTCCTTGGGAGCATAATGAAATTCTTATCTCCCCGGACATGCATAGATTTTAGCAGACGCTCAGGAGTATTAGAACATCTTTGACCAGCTGTATATGCAAGATAGATTTATCAAAAGGACTTGTCACTTTAAATACTAAGCCGACGTGTGCACGGAGCCATATGATAAATGTCAGATCGGAAAAATATGATTTAACTTCCTTGTCTCTCTTCCAGTGTGGAAAGTTTGAGACAACCTCCACAACGAGACTTAAATGTTTAACAGTATTTATTTATTTCCAGAGCAAATCAATTCATCCTGATTCCACTTGATAAGCTATAAATAAACATCTTTAGGTCGTCAAGAATTCTGACATCGCCAGTAATGGCTGATGGAAGTGTGATTACAATGGCTATAAAAGTGACAAACACGACTGTGACTTCATCTGTCCAGATTAAGATAAACTCAGGGAGGCGTTCAGTGGGACGCTCGTTTCAGAATGAATAATGGAGTGCCAAGTTCCCAAATCCCATTCAGCTCCCACAGCCGGGCTCCGTGGCCTGCCTTCTGTCTCTGCTGGGGTTCAGGGGGGGGAGAGGAGGCACCTCGGTGATGTCAGGATCACAGAAAAAGGGATCAAAGACAATCTCTCAAAATCAACATCAAAAAAACATCATTCACTGATGTGTTGGAATAAAAATACCACATTTCTTGTAGGATCACATGACTTGGTTGGATCCTGGAATGGATCTGTCAAACTGGAGATGGAAAATGGGCCAGAAATGGGTCAGTACTTGTGTGTGTTCTTACATCCGAGGCACGGAGGTGTGACATCTCCCACGTTTCTGGTACATTTCTGTCTGCTTCATTCAGTTCTTTTTTAAAACTGGTCTGCTGCCGTTTTTCTCCGGTGGCTGAACATTTGCATTGAGGGGAAAACAGGAAGATCCAAACATCGCCACATGCTCCCCTTCTGCTCCTGTTGTAAAACTGGTTAAAACCAGAAACACACTTTTCTAGGATGGAGATACAGATCAATGTAATCGATCAATTGCTGTTACACAAATTAGCATGTAGATCTTCAGGGATTTTCCGAAGCTGCTTGATCACCCCCTAGTGGTAGGCAGCTGTTAAAGACCGAGCAGAACCACTTCCTTGTAGTTCAGAACTGGGACCATTCTGTCAATGCTGTACAAAATGCTGCCCAATCACTCTGGAACTAGAAAGAGAAACATTGCTAATCAAAGAACTGTGATTACGCGTCCCTTTGAGAGGGAAAAGCCCTCAGGTATTTACAGCAGGGTCTGCTGAGTCTTACCTTCTTATCCATGTCGCTTCAGAGACATCAAGGGCAGCGTCAGCAGAGAGCACGTCACCCCTTTAAAGCAATATATGCAACCTTGGCAAAGCCAACATGGCGAAGTCAACTGATTCAACACACACAAACAGCCTCGTGGGATTTTCAGCTGTCTTCTTACGCATGTGGACCCCACAAATACAGCAATTAATTAAGAGTACATAAGAATCCGGATCAATACACAGTCAGTGTAAGGAGTGAGGGTGGGCGCGTCACAGCCAACTTTGACTCCCTTACATGTTTTTATTCCAAGAATTGCATCTGTATTCAGGGTGTAAAAATGTTCCGACAGTGTATTCTGTGTCTGTGCTGCTTCTCCATCTGGCTGCTCTATGCTGGAAGGTCAATTTTCACTCAAACCCTCTTAGAATTGTGCATAAAAATGTATGAAAGGTGCAGTCCATAGCAAAAAAAGAAATTCGTTTTTTTTTTTTTTTTTTTTTTTACAAAGGAAACAGGTTGAACGGACCAAAAGAGGTTGGGATCAAGAGGTTGTCAGTACTGGTATCAGTGGCACAATGGGGACTACCAAAAATGAAAGACTTTTTAAAATTAAGGGCAATAAAAAGAAAGGTGAGCGGGTTAAACAAACCAGGTGTTGGTTTGTGAGGGTCATGTGAGAGCAGGCCACCGTCAACACCTCAGGGTTTAATATGAAAGCCAACTAATGAAGCACTTGTTTGGAACACTGTCATTTGAAAAACTGAATATTATTAACACACGTTCCAAACGGAGACTTAATGAGGACATTTCAGAATGTCCACCAGTAATTTAGGCAGCACGCTTGATTTTGGGGCTAAAAAAGGTGACCTGTCCTCATTAAAACATGATGTTCCTCTTTTAAAGTACAAACATGAGCTCAAGTTAATGCAGAATAACTCTAAAAGGACACACTAGGCTAATAAGAAAGGCTGAATGATACTTTTACTTGTGCATGCAGTCGAAGATGCCCAACAAGTTCAAAAGCCGTACTTGTGGTGCTTAAACATACATAAATACATATATATATAAGCAAAGCTTTTATCTTGATTTTTGAGTCTAGAAATGTAATGTATTATACGTGTTTAATCTTTCCCGTTTCTTCTAAGAAGGTACGCAGGGATTCTGAGCGAGCTAAAACAGGAGGCGTGCTGCCGCATCGCTCAGATATCGAGTCTTACCTCATTTTAATTAGCGCACACGGAGGTGTGACACGCTCCTGATATCCATGTTCAAAACCGGTTATCAGATTTTGATTATTCAGTCCTATATTCATGCTTTAATTAGACTACATCTTATCAAACATTGGAAATGATGAATAATAATGAATCGCAGACCAAGAACAACAGAAATGGTTAAACAGACGGTCACCGCTCACCACTGGGTGTGTTTCTGTCGGCACAGACGATTCATCTTTCCCCTAAGAGATGTGTTGTGATGGTTGTATAATATTGTCTCTATTCGCCGTGCCAGAGGTGACGTGTGATGGCGCACATGCCAGGCTCTGCCTCGACTCTGCGGGACCGCCACGTTCTCATCCGGGGGACCGTCCACTCACGAAAAGTAATGAGATCATCCTGGGTGAAGTGATGCTGAAAATGAATCATTTCCTCACTATTCCCGGACGGCGCAGCGGGCACATTTCTCTTGGACCTTGTAGTTTGAAGCCATCCATCCTCCACCATCGGGCAGGTCGGGGCTTCACTCATCACAGGTGAAGCCACGCGCCCGCCTGCCTTCTCCCTCCAAACAAAAGCACATGACAGAAAGCCCCCATCTAATCCAATCATGACCAGGTCGAGTCCAGCAGCAGCTTTTCTCTTAGAAATATTAGGATATTGTGGGTTTTATTTTCTAGTTTGGCTTCTAACTCACTTAAGACTTAAATTTCACCAAAAATTGCTACAACCCAGGTCCGGTTATTGTTTGACCAAATAACAATCTATATTTGTTGATGAAAGAATAGCTGTGGTGTGGATGCACAGCAATACCACTGCATCTTCAGGACATGTTTTCTATTTAGAGGAAATAGCTATTTGAGTTTAACACAATTTTGCTCTGGGACGAAATGTAAGAACATTCCTGTGGGAAATGAAATCACAATGCACAGCAGTCAGGCTGAGGGATGAGCACACTCCTCATACATGAGACCTTCCAACTGGTTTCTATGCCACCGTGCTATTAAGGGCAAAAATACTGATAAATCCCTGCTTGCTGAGGCTTCTTCTGCAGGAGGCGCAACAAGGAGCTAAAGCCCCGTGGTCGTGGAGATAAAGCTCAATCAATTCAAAGTCAGTCAACGTGGTAAAAAAGGGACAGTGTCAAAGGTCCGGAATGGTCACGGATGGCTTGAGCTAATTTACTTTGTGCAAATTAAAATAAGAATTAAAAATAAGGACTGACTGAAACAATATGTTGCGGAGCAATGCTGGGAGGTGGACTGCAGTCTGGAGGGAATGGGGGGGAGTCACAGGGTCAAAGAACTGACAGTGATGCAGGGTAGTGAACAGAGCCCAGCCAGGCCGCAGGGATACACACCAAAAGCAGCCACACACACCTTTGACCATCCTACCTTCTCCACAAAGAGAGGTGAGCACCACGGGCTCTGAAAACACTCATTACAGCGCCAACGTCTGTGTCACGGATAATTCCCCGTGGTCACACGCATCCACCACTGTGAATATTTGCCATGCAAACGCTGACATGAACACAGAGGGAGCTGCAGTATTGCGGAGGTGCAGGTTTATTGCGAGTGTAAGCAGCTCATCACATGACTGCTTCATCGCAAATCCATTTCTGTGTGCAGTGCATTAATCACGCTGCAGGCTGGCAAGGTGCACATTTATGCTTCTCTGTAGATTATAAGAGATGGGTTTGGAAACTGGGCTTAATAGCGAGGAAGTTCTCATTATGCTCTTAGCATCCACTCATTTTTCCAGTGTAGCGTATCGTGTTCCACACGTGCTCAGAGAGGTCTGAGGAGGAAGCATTTATGTGAACCATCAAATGTTCGGGTGTTACTGCCGACTCTGGTTCTGACGTCACGCTCGAGCTAAAGGTGAGATGCTACCACACCCCAGTGGTGAGGTGACTAACAGTCATATCATCTGTCAGGATGGAATAATATGGCCCCAATGCATGCAGACAGCACCAGCTCCCACACATATATTCACATATTTACATCTTTGCATATTCTTATTTAAGGAACTAGGTGATGTCCAGATAAATGCTAACATGTAATCGAAATCGCTCTCCGGTGTCATTCTCAATCAGTGCCAATCGTGGGTGAATGGAGTTTAAAAATAGGCCTTGATGCGTCAAGCGTCAACAAGCCCATGAATTCATGAAACATCACATGCACTCGCATCGTTCGTCAACATCAGATAGGAAGTGAGACAGGGTTTGATGGATGGAGGTGCCAGACAGAAAGTAATTTCCACTAACTTACTGTATTCCTGCGGCTGGAAACAAAAGGATTGAGGCAAGGCAGCGGTGAGCAGAGAGCTGCACCGATGCCAGAGTCAAGTGGGAGGATTGAATTCAACATTGTTGGCTTTAAGGTGTAATTAGGAATATTGATTGTGGGCTTCTCGGTGGAACTGGTGGAGCGTGGGTCCACTGAAACCACACATTCTGTTTCCAAAGCCAGATATGGCTCCTAATGCTGCAAAAAAAATTAAAAACCTTTGCATGATTGCTTAAACTGCTGTGGGGTCATCAGGTATTCTGCCATTTAGGAAGAGGAAAAGAGAGACACAAGGGCGAGCGCATCCGTCTGTGGAATAATGGGCCTTTATTGAGAGCACCAGGAAATCTACGGTGGCTGATTGGCAACAAAATGGATTTTTCACCAAGCGCTTCCACACACAGAGACACATTCCAGACAGCAAAGGAGTGTCGTGCATCTTCTTCCAGACAGCAAAAGTGGAAAAGGATCACACCGACTTTCTATCAGCGTTGTGCAGGTGTTGCCCAACTTTTAATGTAGAAGCCGAAGAACAGCGGCAACTGAGGATTTGTTAGAAGAGCATAATCCCGGCTGCCATCTCCTTCCTGAGATTTAATCCTGTCATCTTCAATCCTCAGACTCTGTCTGAAAACCTGGTTTGTAATAAATTCACAGCAGTGCTCCGAGATGTTTTCACTCACGCCAAGGATCTACTTTGTGAAGTCGGCGTAAACAACTCGGTTTTCCTATTTGAATTCATAACCATGCTGCACCCAAATGTTACTGTTGTATTTAATATTCATGGGAAAAAGCCATCAGGGAAGAAGGTCCACCGAGTGCCCCGCCAAAGCCAAGACCATGTGTTCAGAGTCGGCCGCAAGTGCCCCCAACGTAACATCAGGACCGGTCTAACAGGACCTTAAAACCTGCAGCTGCTTCCACGTAGAAGACACGTGATGGTAAAAATCGTTAACGGCTTTTTATATGCAGGGCAGCAAAAATAAAAAACCAACAACTGTTGGTGACAATCTCATTCCTGAAAACTTTCATCTTGAAATTCTTGGAAAGTTTAGCGCATTAAATCAGAGAGAAGGTCAAGGACAGGACGTGATCCGCTGATTGAAATAGCTGCTGCTCCTGGAGCCACAACTTCAACAACGGCTTCTCATTAATTTTGGATTCTAAAAACTGTTGTAAAAATACAGAAATGCGAATAATTCATGAAATGCACCGGCGCAGCCAGTAGACAACGCTTTACTGCTTTGCTCTATTTTTAGCTCACGAGAGGGCAAAAAGATGAAAGCGGGCTCCGGTTCAGGGTGGTACGGCACGCCGTAATTCTATTCGCCATCCTTCAAAGGAGAGAAAGTGACAGCTCTGATTTATTCATAAGACCGACTTCTTCTGCCAAGGAGCATTAGACAAAGGCAGATCACCCAGAGGTAACAATTCTGCTGAGAAAAGCACAGAACAAATCAAACCAAAGATGCGAGCGTGTTCCATGTTGCGCCAGGTCGGACGGGTCGACCAGGCTGCGGCCCTCAACTCAACGGCCGACATGAAGAACTTCAGCCAGCGTTCCTGTTTTCCTTCTGCACGGCTGCTGCCCTGGTGTCTTCACTTATTCCAATGTTCCTCCTTCAGCTTTATGGCTTCCTCGCAGCTCCTTGTCAGCTATAATTTAACATTATCCAGGCTGCGGTGCCTCCATCAAGCAGCTGTCAGGCTCCATCAGAGAGTAAAGGTCACCACTCTGTCCTGTTTTTCTGGCCTCCCGCAGTGTCGCTCTCCAAACCACAACCTCTCCCGGTCTCGGCGGACTTCTGCAGCTCCGGAGCAGCGCGCTCTACATCCGTCTCCGCCGCCATTATCGGAATGTTGAAAAATCTCTACTGCAGTATTGACCCGGGCTAATGAAGGGTAGATGGGTTTTTGACAGCCATTACTGACAAATATGTGTAGATATTTACTTTGCTGTCACAATTACGCAGCGTTTCTACAGGAGCCAATGTGCTGCATGCTACAAGAGACTTTATCATTCTAGATCAATAAACCTTTGCACTGATTTATGAACTAATCACTATTTCATTTTGAGAGCACTGCAGATTCACTGAGACACACAAAGAAAGAGATTAGAGCTTTAGGAATTCAGCAATTACTCTGCAGACAAATACATTAACTGAAGCTGTGAAGCCCCAGAATACAGAGAGGATTTCTATGGGCATAAAAGGCTGCAATATAAACAGTCAGACCTATTAATTAACTATTAGATTGCCATCAGACGGGTGTTTAATAGCACCATTTTTAATCTACTTATTAGACCGCTGTGTCTCTTTAAATGACGCCTCATATATCAGACCGTCCCTGCTGACAGGCAGCAGACAAGCAATCCCACAGCCATAATCACACTTCCTCCCTGGATTAATCATCAACTGACAACAATGAAATGAATTGACCATATCAAATAATGTATTCCGTCTCCGGTGTGCATTCTCTCATGAAATGACCACGCGGAGCCCCCGTGACCGAAGGGTCATTCCCAATACAGAAAAATGACGTCTAATCCAGAGCCTGCAGGGTTGCTTAGGAGTGATCGGGTCCCACGGATCTATATTCCTCCATCCAGTCCTGGATGCACTAAATCACACAGATGACCTGCAGATTTCAGGAGCACAGAGGTGTTTTTCTAACATTGTGATTTAGCTCTTATGACCACTGCAGGGTTTATAGGAGAAGGTTTTTCAGTTGTTTTTTTATAAACTAAAACAGAGAGGATATCAATGATGAATATAAATGGGCCGGTACTGTTTTTTTAAGAGTCTTGAGGTGAAGAGGCAAATGTCAGGACAATACGTATTTTTACCTTCATTCGTGGCTTAAATGGTTCATTTTATTTGATGCCATGAAACGCTGACAGCTGATTATTTGCATGCTTCTTTTTTTTTGCATCACATTTTACTTTGTTTTCATGTTATATGCGCCAATTATGGAATACATGACATCCAGCGTGGATGCAGCAGGGAAACAGAGGAACACTGGAAAATGTAACGCTTTGATTGTGCACATCTGCTTAATATAATCATCACATTTCACAATGTCATTAGCAGCCCAGTGAGCTCACAGGTTAATTACATGTACTGAATGACATGCTGCCTCTCAACCGTTCAAACCAGAACTAAAATACACAAATGAAACATCCATAATCCATAATGTCAGTAATATTGGATCATTTATTAACGTATATCACAGACCGTCACTGTGGATGTGATTAAAACCAAGACTTGATGTGAAAGAATAACGAGCACACACAATATTAATATTCCGGAGCACGCTCTGACATAGATAACACTGCATATTTCAATTTATTCTGCATTTCAGAAGGTATAATGGAGTTCAAACCCAGTAACGTGGGCTCAACTGACATTATTGTGGACAAAAACCTCTGGATTTCCCCTTGGCAGTCCAACATGGAGACAGCACGTTCAACACGTGCACAAAACTACAGAAACCAGCTCTGGGGGTGAGACTGCATCCACCCCGCCAGATGTTGGCTCCACCATGTATGTTGTATCAAACCGAGTGCATCTTTAGCAGATATTTAAATGATATCTCAGTGGACATAAAATGGTCTGATGTAACCACCAAGGCTGCCTATTAAGTATTTAAATTAGAGCGCGGACGCGACTGACAGATGTCTGAAGGGGAACCGCTCATCCGTCATTCAAGACTCCTGCCGGCTGGGACCACGGAGGCGGCCCCTGGCCGTGTCCACCTGCCAGGTCCGTGCAGGCGGGAGAGGAGCCGGCTGAAGGACTCCTCTGTATCCCAGAGCTGACCTCAGCGAGACAACAGTCAGCTCTGGGTGTTAAACCTTCATACATCACTGTTATCTCTATCATCCCTGTGAAGATTAGCCTGCAGCTCACACTACCTGTGCAGACTGACTGAGCCCGGGAAATGTGAGACTATAAGCCCTGCAAACACACACACACACACGCGCACACACACACAGATTAAAGATTTTTAACTGCTCATTTGTTCCATAATTTTTCATCAGTAGTGTTGGTGAGGCAGCTGAAGTCTCTGTTTTCTCTTGTTAAGAGACAAGAAGGGCACGAGGAACCTAAATGTATTAAAGATCACAATCCTGAGACTAATTGACATGAACATGACAAGTCAGTGCTCTGGAAATTAGGCTTCAAAGAGGGAAATTAATCATGATTTCACTGGCCTCTGCGACAGAGGGCTTCGATCGTGGAGTGTTTAGTGTAGGTCCATTAGAAGGAGGGTGTGATAATATGCTGAGGGCCTCTCATAACACACACCAACACACACCCTGGAACTATGTGATTGAATCAAAACACATGCAAATACAACATAATCACAGAACGTCATACCGAGATTATTTTAGTCTTATGCTCTGTGGTTAGAATGTATTGTTCAAAGATGATTGACATCTTCACTATAGAACACTAGAGATTCTGAGATTCAATTAAAAACACTTTCAGGGAGCTTCCAGACTCCATCTGTGGTGTCATGTTGCAGGTGTCTTTCACCTGATCCTCTGAAAATGATTACAGCTTTTAAAAGCAAACAAACAAACAAACAAACCACCATTCTTGCACTAATTCCTTGTCATGGCGAGCGGATGCTCACGGCTCCAAACCTGCCCGGAACACGACGCTTCCACTGAGTGGAGGGAACACTGTTGTCTCCACAAGTTTCCTGGAAATGCTGCAAAATGGGGATGCGTGACCAAACGGTTGGCCGAACTAGAAGACGCCAGCCTGAAATCGCTCTCTGCGGTGATAACCGTGAGCGTGTGTGCGGAGACGCGCGGAGGGATCGGTGCGCGGCGATGTGCGGGAACGCGAGTCACAGGGAACGGAGCAAATATTCCACAATATTCAACCGCAAAGCGCGACAACTTTGACGCATGTCCTACCTGTGCAGGAGAAGAGAGACGAGCAGCAGGACACGAGAGGCTGAGCGCGTCGAACCGCGGTCCTGCGTGTCCGAGTCCAGCAGCCAACTCCAAAGTGCGTCTCTGTGTTTTTTCTACCCACCAATAAAGGACAGCCACACTCAGACCACCCCTTCTTGCATTAAACATTTCCCAGCTGGTCCCTCTTCATCATGCCTTCTATAGAAGCTCTGCTGGCGCGTGCACTTTGCATTATTAAACATTATTTAGCTTTTTAAAAGGATGTAAATTTAGCATTATTGATGAACAACAGTTTCCAATCAAGTTGTCAAATTGTTGCTGACACCCTCCTCAGACCCTTTCAAACAATGTTATTAATGTGTTTCTTTGGGATTTGGATAAATAGTGTTGCCCTTAAAAGTGAGATTTCAAATTCAGTTAACCGAGAAAGAAAACACCAAGGACATAAAAATATTCTTCATTTAATACCAAATATTTGTGTGGAAACCAGTCTGACACTTTAAGACCAAAGAGTGCAGGAAAACTCAAGTCTTTTTGAAACCCTGTAAAACTTTGCAGCACTATTAAGTCACCAGGGAACCAAATTCTATTTCATATTTACATTTCGTTTAGTTTGCAACAGCCGTCTAAAAACTGGGACTAAATGGCAGAAAATCCTGATGTAGAAGATTTCTTTGGTGAAAATAAATCAGGGTTGAAGGTGTATGTATGTACATCGTTAGGTAGAAAGCTGCACAGTAATTGGCAGCCAGGGCTTTAGCATTCTAAAGGTTGTGGAGAACCATTTTGGTTGTATTCGCCTCAGGTTTTTGTGGAATAAAAAGCAAATATGAAATATATATCAAGTTCCAGACAGCCATCCATCTTCTTCCCTCAATTCTTATAAGTTCTTGTGTCTCTGACCTCCTGTGAAGGAGTCGCACACATCCAACCACGGCGTTGCCGTCAGCCCGTCCACAAGGAACAAACACAAGCCAATGCTGGAGAAAACCGCAGCTCTTTGTCAGAGGACCTGGCTGCTGCGTTCTGCTGCACCGCAGTCAAACTGCAGCGTACCACCATTAAGAATGTCAAAGTTGCCAGAATCCACAACATTTTCTGGACAAAAATCACTTTATTCAGGCGCTGTGGGATGTCGTTCCAAGAAAATAGAGGATATTCTGGAATAAAGGTGCCCGTTTTTCTGGTTTATCACAAATCTGTCTGCATAAATGTTCATAAACGGAATAAATGTGTTGAGGGTTCTGCTGTCGGACTGCTGATTAAATGATTTGTACTTTTCCTCTTTTGAGCACTGGTAATGAGTGACTTTGAACCTTCCTTGTTCTTTAATTGATTTTTGGATACAAAACTATTTCAGAAAAATGAAAAAAAGACATTACACAGAGACAAAGATTAAAGAAGGTAAACAGAGGCATTCGGGATAATTAAAGCACACAAAGCAGATGCCCTTGGAGCCTTTTGTTAACATTGGAGTTGCGCTTCCTCAACAAATTCTAAAGCTGTTTTACCGACACACAATAAATCAAATCAGAAAATAAAGTTTCTTTCTGTCAGAGGAGTTTAGCGTCGCCTCTCATTTAGTGGCCATTAAAGCCTCAGAGAGGCTAAAATGTCATTATGGCTGTGGTGGATGGCTCCTGGGAGCGGGGCCGTGAGCACCGATCCCAGCTGAAGGGACCCCAGCAGCGTGCACATCATTATCAATATAATCAACTCCCCTGTGAAATCCCACCCCATCAGCCAAAAATAGGAAAGGAAGCGGGGCGGGGAGATTCCAGTTTCATGATGTGTGGAGAATGAGCTGGATCCAGGAAGACAAGCCCGAGCAAGGGCAAATGTGCAGTTATCAGAATCGTTACATAATTAAAGTATTCATTTCATGTAATTACCGCCTGTAAGCCACTGGGACTCCCAATATTAGCATATGAACTTCCTGATATTGAACAACCTGGCTGAGTAACGTCAGATTTGTCACCTGGGAACCGATTGTTAACGTTCGCCTGGCGAGTGCACAACAACCTTGATGTTTCTGCAGAGACTCTGAAAAGTGAAGCTCGAGAAGACTCAGAGCACGTTTCCTGGTTGTGCTGTTGCTACAGCAGGATGTAATGAGGCTCATTTCAACTAACCTTAGAGTACAAGTTAGCTACAAACAGGAAGAGCAGTGGACAGCAGACAAGGTGGGTAGCTAGGCAACTCCTGTGAAGCTATAATGAAACTGACAAGAAGCCTACAGAAAGTTCCATAAATTGTTATTTGTTGTGAGCAGGAAGTCACAACATGTGATGTTCACAGTTTTGATTTGTTAATTAGAGACTTGAATTTGCCATGAATTTCCCCCAACTAATGTATTCTGCACTTCAAACACAAAGGTTTCCCCCTTTAATGCAGTGGCTTTTCGAGGAATTTCAACCACTCAGCTTGTGCACCCTTAGCAAGCATACACAGAGGCTATTTATAGACATTTAAGTTCATATCACCAACATCCAGGCTTGTACCTGCGGTGACACATTGGGCTCTTTCAAAGGTTGTGTATAATGATTTAGAATAAAAAAGAGCCGGTCAGATATGGACACAGCTGAGCCTAATTGGCTCGCACAGAGTCAACAGCAACGTTTCTCCATGAGAGCAGCCCAAACCTCTCTTATTTGAAGCTGCAAATGATTCATAGATCCAAAGTTAGCAGCAGGTCACCGAGTTAGAATAAATCCCTTCTGTTATGGTGATGTTTGGAGGGAAAGTTTAGCCGGTATCGGAGATCATGTGACATAGGCAGCTCCCCTGCAGTGAAAGCAGCTGTATTGCTAATATCACACTGTGTTTACGGGTGCTATTTGTGGGCCTAAACAATGTGTAGGGTGCTCATTCCCCCGCTGCGATGAGAGCATTGGACGCCTGCTGTAATGAGGCGATTTGCATAATCACATCCATTTAGCAAAAATCACACAGAAGCAAGCGATGTGGAAGCGCTCTGATTTAGTTACAGCACTTCTAATCGTTCTAAACATTGCTATTACATCATAGTCACACATCCCGAGGAACCCTGGAGACTTGAAATTTTGAAATGCCAGCCCCCGCCCCCCCAAATTCCTGAATATGGGGACCAAAAGTAGGCTCCACTTTTTTGTTCTGTCTGAGGTGCAATTATCACCCGCCTTCCTTAAAAAGGTCCCCTATTGTGCGTCTTCAGGATGTACTCGCTCACCTGTAACATCTCACTCTGAACTTGTTATTGTGCCTGTAAATTGGACTCTACTCCCATTTTCCTTTTCTTTTATTTTCAAGTCCTTGGTTTGAGTCAGCAGAAACACGCAACAGACCTGCAAACATGTTTTGTGGCCGTTCTGCAGTTATTCTGCAAACTTTACAGATCTTATAAACACAACCCATCATCTGAAGCACAACTGAAGCACATCTGAAGCACAACTGAAGCACATCTGAAGCACATCTGAAGCACATCTGAAGCACAACTGAAGCACAACTGAAGCACATCTGAAGCACATCTGAAGCACAACTGAAGCACATCTGAAGCACATCTGAAGCACATCTGAAGCACAACTGAAGCACAACTGAAGCACATCTGAAGCACATCTGAAGCACATCTGAAGCACAACTGAAGCACAACTGAAGCACATCTGAAGCACAACTGAAGCACAACTGAAGCACATCTGAAGCACATCTGAAGCACATCTGAAGCACAACTGAAGCACATCTGAAGCACATCTGAAGCACAACTGAAGCACATCTGAAGCACACACACAGTCAGTGTGGTGCATTTTAAAACTGGCTGCTGCGTCACACTGGCATTACACCACCAGATCAACAGAGGACTTCGCTGAGGCAAAACTTCAGATAAATATGGATTTCAAATTAGATACAAAAATCGATGAGTAAATGACCTGGGACTGGCAGGAGGTTGCTGCCTCTTTTCTTTCTTTATACTTTCCTTCTCTTCAATTAGGGTTTAAAGCAGGCAGCCAGGTGTGGCTGCTGAGGCAGCAGTTCATGTGAGCTTTCTCTGCCCTAAGCAGACTGGTAACACACACACACACACACCACACACACACACACACACCACACACACACACACACACACACACACGCTCCATAAATAAAGATGTCCAAGCCAGGTTCAGCAATTTCAGAAACACACTAATTCTATCAAAGCCCAGCAAACCTGAGATGAACACACAGACTACAGTGTTTAGACAGAAAAGAGGGAGATTCTCACATTTCCTGCGGCCATTCACGGCCATTTCCTAGATTGCTGATTTATTAACAGTTTATCTTCAATAATGAGTTTTTTTAGGTGCAAACAAAAACATTCCTTCTTGAAGAGGCTGAACGCTGTCAGGAATTCAATCTGCAGCTGCCAGATGAAGGTAGAAAGTATGAAGATAATCTGTTTAAAGATATTTAAAACAGAACTTTGGAGCATTTCAAGGCAACCCGTCATTTGGTCCTTGAAGTCTGCACTTTCGAAAATATACAGACTTATGAGGAGCGGAATCTTCTCAGGGCTTTTACCGTCGCTATCGTCATTGTTGCTGAACGGATGCGACACTTTTTGAATCTCTTTGGGAGACTCTCAGGACTCCAAAGACAGATTTGAGCAGGAAACCAGCCTCCTTCCAACTGGCGTTCTCCGATGCACTAACTCTGTTTGCACTCTTTTGTGAGCTCGCTGCACCCTTCTTTTGTAAAAACCCCTAATGAGCTCCACACAGCCGCCGGCCACAAGGACTCATTGCGTCTCGTCCCTGCTCGCTGCTGATAACGTTTAAAATCAGAGAAATCAGAGATGCTTTTGTATCTGCACTTTTCAACCAGGGGCCGACCTGACTGAAGAGAGCGACACCCAATCTCACCTGTGTAATTTATGTGCTGCCCCAACAAATTGCTTCACAGGGGAACCAGCCTTTCATTTTCTGGGATATAATAGTGGCGGAAAAAGAGATCCCTCCTGCTTTAACTTCAAGCTGATATCAGCCTTTACTCCACCTCTCTGGAATATAAAAGCTGTAGGTGAGCACGTGGACGCTTTGTCATACCTGCGATGGAATATGAAGGTGCGATGGTACGATTCCCTGCCCCCATTTGTTCCGTGATTATAGAGTGGAGCGTTATTACACTGCAGCTGTCGCCGCTTTAATCGCCGGATGTCTCGAAAATGTGGCTGCGGCGGCTTCTGCTGCTGCCTTAAGTCACAATTCAGGATTATTGTATTCCTGAACATTATTTGCTTGCTGAGCCAACGCAGGTTTCTCCCTCTAATTGTCTCTTCTGGGAATGGGGGGGGGGGGGGGTCTTCATGTGTGAAGGAAGGAAGCAAATAGTTTTCTTTTCTTTTTGACCCACTTTAATCTGACCACAGGCACGACGTTGTGAACATCAGGAGAAACAGAGGTGGCTAATACAGGGCTCTGGTGTTTCCAGACTGGGCGGCATGGTTTTGATATCTCAGTTTATGATGAGCCTCTCGAAGGCGGAGGCGAGTCATGTGGAACGTATTCCGATCACATTAAACGGAACCTTTTCTAACAGCCAGTGGAAGTGATGATTATGTAAATCACATCAGCGAGGGTTTGAGAATGAAGCCACACATTCATACATGTCCATACATCCCTGTTAAACCTAATCATGTCTATACATTTACTGAGCTCCTTTACTGTTCAATCAACAGCAGGTGAAGCTCAGTTAGTCATGCTGACACTTTTATTCTAAATTCCAGTTTGGACCTGCTGAAGATCTTCATCCATATGGAAGTAAAAGGCTTGTCCACCAGCTGTTCATCTATCCGTCCTCTGGGAATGCAAATAATACATTCTAAGTTATACTTAAAGAAGTAATTAAAGCACAATTCCTAAAAATAGAAAATAATATTGGCATAGAGAATTCATTTAGATCTGTAAGCAGAAGTAGAAGAATCACTAAATTCATTATCTTTTGCTGATTATGAATATTTAGATAAAAGAGTGATTAATCAAGCCCAGACTGTCATGAATGTTTCTATTTTTCATATAATCAATCATTAAAAAAGGTCAAAGGCAGGAAGCGGAGCTTCGCGAGGGATGTTGAGGCGGAATTGATGAAGCAGCGTTTGTTGGTCGACCCGCTTCCTTCGCCCTCATATATGATCTCATGAAGAAACATATATGCAGAGAGACCAGCGTGACGGAGGAGAGACCATCTCATTAACAGCAACCGCCTGGACCGATCCCAGTGCGCCTTCCAGGGAGGGAGAGCCAAGCTGCTGCATCACAGAGCGACTTCTAAAGGGCAAGAGCATCTGGAGCAGGCGTCCCTCACATTACTGCGTCTGGGCGGCGTCAGAGCCCAGCCTCATCAGGCAGGCTGATAATCAGGCACCACTGAAGCCACTCCTGTTGCTGAATCGGGTCAATTGCTGCCTCTGGTAAAACAGAGAAGGTGGTTGAACAGATGAGATGAGGTGACGCAGGCTCTGCACATGGGAGAAATTCTTTTCTTTGGCAACCCAGTTGCTCAAAAACATGAATATGTCAAAGAGAAGTAGGCCGAGTTTTTAAGTAATAAATACAACCGAGTCTTTCCCTCCCCATCGCTCAGTGTCCAGGAAATGTCAACGCCATGGGGACAGGTGAAAACACAGCATCCACTGTGGGGATGACATCCGTCCCCTGAGGACAAATGGCTGCACATGAAAAATTGATATGGGGCAGAAAATAGACTTCCAGCCCGACATAGAATAAGGGTGACCGGTGAGCGGTGCGGCAGGGATTCAAATTATAGCAGCACAATTTGCCCAAATTAATTATTCACTGGGCAGGAGCCCGCTATCTGTAGCTACACGCGCTAATATAAAGACAGGAGGTTGGGCTTCTTTAAGGAAGCATCCAGAAAAACACTAACGAGGACTGACGCTCAGATCCACGGCCAAGTTCTGGGGCTTTTTTATTCTCTGTACGTAGGAAACTTGTCCTGAAAGAGCTCTTCCGACCCATTCGGGGTGTCAGTGCACAGAGCTGCTTTTTATTTGCGGTTTTAAAGAATGGATCTTTTAGACTCCTTGAAAACAATTTCCAGGTGACAGACTTCCAGCAGCTGCCTCGGCGAATCCACTGGGTCTGAGGAATAATTACCTTCTCAGACTTACACCACATTGTGTACCGGTATATACATGAAGTGCTCTCCAAAGTCTGCTGCGGTGAGCCTGCTGCTGCTCAACTCTGGGGAACAGTGGAGCACACAAGTGACAGCGAGCCTTAATAAGTCTGCCGGCAGCCAGACTGCACGGAACGCTGCATCCACGCTCAAATCCACGCTCAAATCCACGCTCAGGGCAGATACATAGATAATCAAAGTATGACAGTAGGTTTTACATTTCAAATAACCCACAGTGCATTACCAGCAGTTATTTACAGTGCAAGCACTGCTCATTAATTTTTAAACAGCCCCTTAAGCTCTGGTTGACAGACAAAACTGGAAAGCAAAAGCAGGGGGGAAGTGAACTGTTGTTGTTTCTCAACTCTCAATATGAAACATAGTAATGGCACTGAGCAAAGTGCTACGCCATGCATTATTAATGCGTAGATGATGCAATATGTAAAGGTCATGGCCATTGTCTCAGCGTAGCGTCATTCATCACGGGCCTGGACTGTGTCTGCGCGCGCTGCTTCTTTTTAGCAGCCACCAAATTTACAGTTCTCAGGATGCATCTGTTGACAAGTCCACCTTCCACACGTGTGCTAAGGCACACCTTCGCACATTTAACACTGAAATCTCTATTAGTGGTTGATTATGTGGAACAATGCGGCTGGTTCCCGTGTAGCCCTGGGGAGGTGGCAGATGTTTTTCTTGCCGTGAACACGATGTAAGTAGTAGTGGGTGTTCAAATCAAATCACACAGCTGTCACGTCTACTCCATCTGTTCCGGCCGGGTTCTCGGTATCTGTGGACTTGTATGTGAAGGTTCGTCCTCCAATCTGCTCCGCTAATCCCTCCTTACCGGCATTTTCCCGTGCAGCATTGTAATCTCATTGCCCACGCGTGTCTCATTATTTCGCGTCAAGGTCCAGCCGCCCATCAGTCGTCCTGACACCTCCTCTGGATCTCCTCGTGCCACAGGCCAGACCAAGGCCTTACAAAAGTGGGCAGAGGGGAATAGTGGCAGCTACAAATCACTGCTAAGGGCCACAGTGCCTCAAACTGTGAGAACTCACCTTGGACTTGACTTCTTGCAGGCCTATAAATGAAGACAGTTGCAGCCTGATGGATGCAAGGCAACAGAACAGAGCACCGGTCATGAAAAGGACCTTTGGTTTTTACACGAGCCCACATATTCTGAGGATTTCATTGACTTGACCTTCAGGTTCATTACAAAGTTTAGTGTCTCGGGGACCTCTTGTTCTCTTCTACAGAGAAGAGAACCCATTCTTATTGTTGTCATGGTGTCCATTTGTGATGCTCTGCGAGGAGGAAACAGAGCAATTTAAAAAAAAAGAGCCAAACCTGAACGGTAGAGAGGAAGCTGGGACAGCAGAGGCTAACAGCTGTCGAGAAGGGGACACTTCAGCTCCAGGTCATCCAGCTTCCAGAATTTCCACTGAATCACTAAAGTTCAGATCTCAAGGTTTTAAAATCAAGGAAAAACAGCAACCTAAAATCTGAAAAATAAAAGCTGGTGAGATCAAATCACGGTGCACTCTTTAGTGTCAACGAGGCCTTGTGATAGCAAAACTATGAGGCACTTTATCTTCCTACACAGCTGAATATGCCCAGAATGTGTGCGCGTGTGTGAGCGAGATAATTTCTTTTTAAAGTCAAAGCTGATGGGTTCTGTTTTGACAGCTGGTCCCTCTGCACACCCCAAAAGCCATAAACACTTTTTAAGCAATTCCAGAACATCCTCCCAGGTGGAGGGTGTGTTGTCAGACTGGTGAAAGTTTAGATTTGACAGTTTCAATATCACAAACCAAGAAGAAAGGAAAATGTGGCTTGCTCAAGGCCCAGGAAGTATGTGTGGATTTCTGAGAATCACTGCTGGCACATTTAGTTGAATTTTTATCGCTGTGTTACTTTATTTTCTCTCTTATGTGGCGCTTAAAGAAGCAGCTTCTTTCCTCATGTACCTTTGATTTAAGATTACATGTCTTGAACATGTAATCTTGCAATACTTTCAATTCTCTCATCATTTTCCACACAAATGTTAAAAGCCTCTAGAATATTCCCTTATTTTTATCCTTTATTGCAGTTATAGCATGAACGCAGTAGGTGACATTTCCATCTGAACAATATAACTAGGTACTTGAAGTAAATGTCTCTCCCTCTTTTAGAACAAGTGCTTCTCCAACTATCAGCAGAAATGAAACCACCTCATTTATGTGCATTTGCAAAGCACGGCACTTTCCTTTGCGTCAAGCTTGAAAGAAAATTGATTGCTGGATTGTAAAATCTGGCACCCCCGTCCTTTCCAAATAAAAATACCTGTTGTGTTTTAAGAAAACAGATCTGGAGTCGCACTGTAAACCTGAGAATAGCTCCTTTGTGTCTTCGTCCTCTTTGTTCCAAACGGTTTCTTTAAAATGTCCTCAAACATTGACGTCTGCGGCACTGACGAGAAATGGCGCTGGGAGATTCTGAGAAGAAGCTATCGCGTTTCTCCACCACAGAAAAGTTGCAACTGGAAGCTGGAGCGAGGAGCCGATAGCCTGAGACTCAGCTCAAGGCTGCACTTCCTGGACTGTTCAATAGCAAAGCCAGGCTTTTCCTCTGGAGACCTGCAGAGCCTTCCTGCAGAGCCCTGCCGAGCTCCTCTGTGGCCTTTAGGGTGCAGCAGATAAGAAAAATGGAAGATGGCAGTGAAGGTGGGAGCTGTTGTGCTGGAAAATACAAAGACTCCAGCTTTGGAGCTGTTTGGTTTGTTGTCTCTGGAGCAGTTGACAGTAACTTAATCAAAGATTGTCATTTTCAGCATTCACAGTTTAGTGTAATTGAAGTGTTCTCATCCTCTTTGCCCGATGAATGCAGGTTTAGAACACTGGAGGCATTTATTGTTGGAAGGATCTGGATGCTAAAATACAGGATTTACTCTCTCCTTTGCTTTCTTTTTTTTTGGGAGTCAGCAGGTGGCGCAGCTTTAAATGGTGTCACAGCCTTTGTCTTCCTTCAAAATTGTCTCAGCACTTTTGGACTTTAATGCCACATTTTTGTGTGATTTTGTTGGTGGCTAAAGGTGATTCTGTCTTTTATTTAGGTTATAAAAAACAAAAACAGAAAACCTGTGCCCATCCCAAATGAGTCACTTTGGATTATTGACATTCAGCACAACACATCTCGAGTTTCTCATTCAAGTATTGTTATTTCATTATATTTCTCCGCTGATGTTCTAATTAACCTCATTTTGTGGAACCTGCAGGCAGCGATTATCTGGTAAATAAACCCATTTAATGTCCATTTCTAAATACTATTTTATCCAATGCCATCTAGAGGCAATGACGCAGTTCTAATTGAGAATATCTGTGTTCTGCTCCACCTGTCCTCAGATTTTCTCTGTCTTGTCTCTAAAGCTGCAGAGATCTTGGGAAGGATAGAATCGGATTTTTCCATCACAAGTTTGGGGGCTCTCACCTGTTGAGTGCAATCCTGAGCTGGAATCATGCCTTCAGATCAGACTCGTGGTGTTGCAGAGGGCCGGACGAGGGACGTGTGCTGCAGCGACGACCCGGCCGAAGAGAACCTGCAGCATCGGCCGTCCAGCCGTCGACCGCGGCCCCCCGGCGAACGTCTCATTTGGGGTCGTGAATACAAATGTTTGTTTTTGCATTAGGAAGACGTGTCTAGGTCCGTGGAATACTGTTACTAAGCAACGGTGTCTGTGATTGGCTCAGATTTAGCTGTGTGTTTGCTAGTTTCTCAGAATTCCAACAAAATGACGCAGGTTTTCTTCAGGACAAACACGCTTGATGGTGTTTTCCATTGCAGCGCTTCAAAACTACTTTTTTTATTTCCCCATGAATAATGCAATGTTCCTCAAGCCCGACATACAAAACAACTCAAATTACCTCAACTTGATGTAAGAAGGGATGCAAATAGACAAACCAGAAGCAAATAAAAATCTTTTCATCAAACTGATAACATGTAGCGCAAACACAACACGAGCGATGACAAAGGACATGAATATTTCTACAGAGGTTGATAAGTGATGGAGTTTCTGCTAGTAAATGTGTGTTTCTTTGCTCTCTCCTAATATCGTGTTGGCAGATTCTTTATCCGTCATTCATCTCTGTGTTTTTGTGGATGTCACAATATTAAAATACAGCAGGTGGGAATTATGGTAATATAAACTTTGATAAGAAGCTGATTTCAATATTGTAAAGAGTCATAAGAGCTTTCACACACACACACACACAAACACACACAGGGGTTAAAATCCTTCATAAGGAAACAGTCAGAGGAAAAGAATCTACACTGGTGATGGACAGAGGAGGAGCTGTAGAAAAGGAGAGAGGCAGAAGAAAGACAAGTGGCTTACAGAAGAGAAAAGGGACAAGCTGCAGTGACAGAGAGATGGAGGTCCAGGAGGTCCAGAAGAGCAGGAAACACCGAACTAGCAGAGGTGCTTAAAAGGTAGAGGGATGCAGATCTACCCAGAGGAGGGAAAACAGGAGGAAATAGCAACGGGAAAAGGGAACTAAAGAAATAGAATGAGTAAGATGAGGCGAAGAAACAGGGGAATACGGTAAGTCCTAAAAAGAATGAAGGGTCATCTTTCTGGGACAATAGACAGATGATGTCATCGCTCAGATCTAAACCATCCGAACCGTCTCGTCTCACTGATGAGTCCAGCAAGCATAAATGGGAAACATAGAGATTTACGTCACTTACCTTGTGTTTCAAAGGTAGTTTTCCAATGAGCACGATTGTGTTCTCTGGTCCAGGGTTGTGGAGCAACAGAACCTGGTGAACCTGCCTGTGCTGATCTCAGGTGAGAACGCCTGGCGTGTGGGAAAACAAGCTGGCCCTCCAGCCTAAGGCGGGATCTCATCCAGCATCTTTATTGTGCGTTCCTCATACGGTTCCATGAAGATGAAGATGAATGATATGTGAGGCAGGGTTTGGGCTGCGTGGACCACTGGTAGCTCTGGCTGTTTACTCTTCTTCGTAGTCACCGAGCCTACAGCAATTTGTCACGCCGATGGTGCATCGACGTACAGTAGCGCGCGCAGCCCGAGTCCCCCTCTCATTCATCAAACCAGAGCTGATGAAAGACTGTGGACCTAAATTGGACAAACCTGAATGGAGCCTCAACTTAGATCTTTGTTTTCAGTAACATGCCCAATTTATTCTGTTGAGGCTCCCTGTATGCAGGGAAAAGCACACAGCAACACAAAATTATCATTTAAATGAGAACTAGTTGCGTTATTTGCAGCAATATTATCCTTTTCAAATGTGCCAGGCATAAAAACGCAGCCCGACGATTCTCCCTGAAAGCGGAATTCACACCAATTAGCATGACAGTGATGTAAGTGGCCGTGGCTGAACGAGCTGTTCACGAATGCACGGAGGAACGCCAAGACAGGAAAAACTAGACATAATAATACTACTACATGCTCTCATTATTAAATGCTGCAGTGTATAAATGAATTACAAGCTCATCTTCAATAGCTGAGTATCCTGCTGATGTGGAATTCTATAAAGCTGAGGTTTTGTTTGGTCCCGTGTCAGCGCTGAGGGATCTGGACCTGCTGGGTCATCTCTACATTTTCAGTGATCACTTCTTCTCCCTTCATCTGCAGGAAATGCAGCCTTTGTCGCGATAAACGGAACTTTAAAGTGTATTTATGCTGCGTTTCTGTCAGCCCAGGACTTGGAGCCTGTGTGAAAACATCAACGGACACACATCATGTATACATGTTTTATCCTTTTATCCTTTTAGCTGCAGAATATCAAGTTTTATCACTTGTTCGTCCCTGTAACGACATCATGGTTTAGAACCCGAGCTGGCAGACGGAAGGACGAAAGGTTGTGACCCCAACCACAAGCTTAGATGGGTGGGAAAGGCCAGTCACATGGTCACGCTGCTGGTTGCAGATGGGCTTCTCTGATCACTGACTGTTATTTCATTGTTTGTGGTCTTTATTCTTATGCGTGTGTAACATCACAGACTTGGCCACCCTCCTCGTCGGTGCCTGTAGGTGCTGAATTTAAGCCGCCTCTCCCTGAAACTCCAATCCTGGCTTAAAGCGTCACCATTGTGAGCAAAAGAGCCAAAAGCGGTGACTCTTGAGGAGCACTGTGCGCCACAGACACGCCGCTAACAGCACAGACTCAAGACAAAACACCCATTTAAGAATATAAATATTTTCAAAAGACTTCTGAGGAGTTTGACTTCATGGGAGAGCACCATGTGTTTGGCCAGCAGGCAGCCCCTCCGTCTTCAGGGAGTTTGAATTTGGGGATTTAATCTCCTTTTTTCTGGTCTTTATTGGCATCACTGTTCGTAAGCTAGCCTTTAATACATTTTGGCATCGCTGCAGTCATTGGCTTTGCCTCCTGCATAAACATAAAGGATTAGAATTTCTTATGGTTTCTGCTCGTTTGTCAATTCGTAGACCATCTGGGTAAACACTGATCCCTCTGCGCATCTGTTTGCTCCAATTTATTTTGTGTTGATGTCAAAGCCAACCGCAGCTCGTGCCGCATATACCTTGACAGGTGGGAAAGGTGTCAGGTTGGCAGCGTGCCACTCAGCGAGCTCCCGGTCCCGGTGCCAGTTGCTTCCCCGGGAGCGTGCTGCAGCTGATGGAATCTGTGGGACGGTAATGACACTTAATCTGATGTTTGCCACATGCTTTGAACTAATGTCATATTAGTGCAATCAAAAGAGACAAAATGCACTTTTTAAGTGTCGGAAGCAAGTTCCTTCTTCCTTCTTCTCTGTTTCATGGTCAAGTCGCAATTAATGTCAGGTGTTGATGTTCAGTGGGGAGTTTGATGACTTTTAATTAGTTAATACGGCTGATGATGACGCTCTCAGCGGGTCAACGTCCCTCACGTCACTCAGCAGAAGTCGACAGGACAGCGAGGCCCGAAACATTTGTGTTGAATTCACTCTTTAAAATGACAATAAACTGGCTTTTGCTGGTTCGTCAAACACGGAAATACAAAAGCGGATCTGATGCGCATTTAAATGTGAAATCTCTGTAATGAACGAGAGGATATAGTGATCTTAAATCAACCATAAAATTGCAGATGGTAATCCAGTGAACGCCAGTAAATATGCTAAATGACTAGCATCATTAGAGTCACTTCCTGCCTGACCCACACTACACATCATTACCTTGCCAATGAGATGGAACTTCATCTGTCTTGGAAGAAAGTTTATTTTATTTTTCCACCACCCTTTTTACCGTGGATGGATTTCTTTTTATCTTCCCATGGATTACACACAAAGGAGACCGTTATGTCTCTGACGAGGCGGTTTCCTTTCTATCATCAGTCATTTTGGGGCTGTTATGGATTATGCTTTCACGTTTTCTTCAACATTCTCAACACACCAAAATAAACACAAAGCCTCAGATTGATTTATAGACCGAGATCAAGTTAAGATATCCGAGCTGAGCCGAAGAAAAGCTGCAGGATTCCGGTCAGTTAGACGACGAAATCAGATAATCTGCCCCCAACGTTGGACCTGTTTCACCTGTAGGATCCTCTCATCATCATCTCTTCTCATGCAGAGAGATCAATGTCAACGGGCTCATCAATCCCGAAAACGATCTTTCCGGTGGCGTTTTGCATCTTCCTTTCAGAGATTTCCTTGCTCTCTGCTGCAGTGCAACAGTGTCCACACAACACTGATCAGTAACTGTTAAATACAAGCAAAGATCTGCGTGAACAGTCCACAGAGCCGACGATATTTCCCTTCCCTCCCTGTTCTTTGCTTCTATATCCAGTGATTAAGCAAGGCACAGAGTTGGCTTCTGTTTGTAATGAAGGGAGAGCTTTGTAGAGGCTTTGTGGGATCCCAGGCAGCACGAGGCTGAGCGGTGATTTGAAACAAGTCAGTGGCACAAAGTTGGAAATGTCTCACTGCTCAGATGCTCCCTGCTGACGCCTTCCTTTTCAGGTGGCATGCACCTTCAATTTGGATTCAATGAGTCTTTTCACCAAGTCCAACACCAGCAGGTAAAAACAACAGAAATAAAACATTCCGCTACTTTTTGTGGTTAATAGTGAGTGAGTGAAAGTAGAAAATCACTTTTAACAGAATGAATGTGAATAAAGTGGGCGCGCCTCCCCTGCTCAATTTAGTTTTCATCTCAAATTTAAAATCAAGTGGAAAAATGCTGATGAGCCCATCGTGCATTAATGATGCTGGACTTGTCCTTGCCTCTGCAGAATGGTGGTGAACATCTGATGCATGACAAATGCTCGGGAAAGAGAAATTGGATTTTGAACGTGTTGAAGACGGAGGATAAAGCTACGGAGACATGCTAATGTTTAGGCACTCCTGCCAGAGGACAATTCACTGTGGAAGAGAGAAATTGCAGGCTTCAATCATCCTTCTATTGTCAGCAGGGTTATTATGGCCCTTTCTTTGTTTCCTTTGCTTTCTTTTGGTACGATTAGCTATAAAATCTTAATCGCTCCTTCTCTGCTTCATTTCTAAATGTCAAAAGCAACATGGCCTAAATACCTGTGACTGATCCTGATCCTCCTAAAATAGGAAGGCAATTCAGAGAGATGTGTTAGGAGCTCATCTCCAAGCTTATCCTCAGCTAACTGCTGTGTAAAATGTGACACTGAATCTTTGAAAGGCTCTGAGACCGAAGCCCCCGGTGAGGCGGCCCTCGCAGGTGGTTGGCGGCACATTAGATAACAAAAGTTCTTACCTGCACAGGATCGCAGAGGAGGAACCTTCCCGACGGCACACCAGGAGCCCTCTCAAGCCACACAGCCATTAGTCTTAGCAGGAGCTAAGCCCAGGACCCAGGGGAAAGCCCCAACCCAGCAGTGTCATAAAGAGGCTCCATCTGATGGATTACACTACAACAGTTTTGCAGGATAACATACATTACTGAAATTAAGCCGACTTCTCCTCCACTCTTATTTATCACAGATAGATTTTGCTCCACGCAAACATTTGGGGCACTTATTTGCTGCATTATGTTGGGATTAAGGGAAGAACGACAGACAGCAGAGACACTGTTGGACCACACATTTCCCCACTGCTCGATACAGCCGAGCTAAAGAGAGCTGTAAATAAATGCATCCAACGCCGCGTATTGTAATGTAGCTATTTACATTCGGCATTATCGAGACTAAATGCCCCCAAATCACCAAATCGCTGTGACATTACAGTGGATTGACATAACTGACATCAGTAAGTCTATTTGTCCTTTACAGAGGACATTCCTCCCCCAGTAATAATATTGTTCGGGCAAAATGGAGCGATGTGGGATTTGTGAGAACCCATTTGGACAATAAAGACAATTTGTTAGTGCCCTCGACAGCACTTTGATGAATAATACAAGCAGCTTTGAAACTACGTTGTTATTGAATACAGGCCGAAGGCAATCCCTGGATTACACTCTCCGTTGTGCCATTCACATTATGCAGATCTGGGAAGTACTTACTCTGCCAAAACTTTCTGCTATTTAACCACCATCTGAACTTCTGACTGCTCATTTGTGCCATTATCTGCCTGTTATGGAGGAAAAAAGAGCGTGAAATGTTGTTTGTTGATTTCATTGACACCTTCAGGGTTTCCACTCTCGACATGAATCCATCTCTTAATTAATACCGTTAAATAAGTCGATCGTATCTAAAATCTTCTCTTTGTCCACGTTATGGGATTATTTCAACTTTTAATAATTTAGTCGAAAGAGCCAAACCCAAAACAGACAGAGGACAGAGGACAGAGGCAGGGAGGACAAAGACGTGCCAGAATAGCATCTTCTGTTACATTTTCTTTCTCCTTCCATCATTTTTATTTTTGCTTCTTGTTCCTGCTCAGAAGGATTGATTCAGGCAGTGAGATGAAATATGGAACCATCTGATTGTGAAGACGCCGGCGCCCGATTCCCTGACCTGACGGTGTCAGGCTGCATCCAAGGAGAAGCCCATAGGCCCACATAGGCCCATCTGCTCACCCCCCCTGGGTACGAGGCTACCTTTGCCCCACCATGTGGCTCCTGGTAGCCTACATTTCCAGATCGGTGGCAGCTGAACCCACATTGGGCATCTGTCTGCCCCAAACACGTCAGTCTGCTCCCATCCCCCAGTAAATGATCACCTCCACAGGAAGAAGGCAAGGCGCTGCCGAGATTTGGAGTGCACGTGGCGGCGCGCTCGTCCCAGACGGTTGACATTGCTGTGTCATCATCATTACCCTGACAACTGCTTCTCAAGTAGAGTCACACGGAAGTCAAGTATCGTACAATGAATGATCCAGAAATGCTGAGATGTTCAGCACGCTCTCCATCTGAAGTGTCTGTTCAGCTGATCTGCAAAGATTGTGGGGATGGAAGCAGCTCGACAGCCACGTGGACTAGAAAAGATATGAGTTCATGATGGAATGCGTCCATTAGCGGGCGTGTAACTCCGAATATAAATGCGTCATTTATGTTATATCGTTTCTGAACACACCTCATTTTAATATTAATGAAAATGGAGCAGTTGGGTTAGTGTTTATTTACTTACTGTAATGGGTTCCCTTATTTTCCTGGCCCATAATGACTATTACCTGCCTGCACTTTAGGGATATAGTTCATTTTATTAAGTATCATTGGAAATAATTGTAACCCGAGTGGCCATCAGGTTGCTCAAACCACATCTTCACATCATAAAGTGAAAGTTTTAATCTGGAAATCGAACATCTGTATATTTTGTCAAAAATAGCTGAAAGTGGCTTCAGGAAGGGAAGCGGCTGCATCGGAGGGTGGAATCCAACTTTAATTTCCAATTTGTTGGCTTTGTAGGCTCATCCTGGCCTGTCAGCTGTATTTAGCCTGTGCAAATATTAAGTGAGTCTATTAGAGCGCTCCATCTGTGTTTTTCAATTAGCATTGATCCATCTCATAAAAGTTGTGGAATTAAGAGGACGTCGCTTCCATTTTGAGGCAAAATGCTGCCGTGTGAAGCATCATTCCTTGCAAATTATTTCAGCAAAGCCAATTTGGCTTCTGGAAATAACCAGTTTTTCAGCCATTTTAAATGAGCAACGATTGGTTGGTTTAGGGGAAATATCCTCCCATTGAGGGGCAGCACCAAGATGTATGACACATAAGTGATCATGCTCTTCCTGGTGGAGCAAAACTGCCACATTAGCAGCTTTCAGGAAACAATGCAGACATCCTAATTCTAAATGATGTCAACTTTTTTTTCTAAATTCTTCCTCTTCCCTGCACTTTTCCCCTGAAGTTGCTTCACACAGAAAAAAAAGTGTTGATGAATGAATCTTTCATACAACGTGAGTTGCTGACAGCTTCGCAGATACGGAGGAGCAATTTATTCGTGACTTGTTGAGATCAGCTCCTCAGATGTCCCAGATACGGACCGCTGCCGTCTTCCAGACCTCTGCCTGGTCTGGAAAATCACTGGCGCCCCAGAGCTTTGGAACCATCGTCCGCCTCTGGTTTTTGATGACCTGGATCAGTTCGAACACACTTGACTGAGGCAACAACAAGCAGCGTGCACGATCAAATAATTCCACCATCCTTTGTTTCCTTTGCTGTGAAAGCGACATTCTCGGGCAGCAAGAGGAGAAATCGATCTTCCGATGGATGAAATCTACTGTATTTCTCCATTTTATTTAACGCTGTTGTTCTTTCCCCAGTCAGAGCCAGAGAGGCGGTTCAGGTGTTCATTTGTAACTCTAATCCCAATGAAATGTAGCCGGAGTGTTTCCCTCTTTTAAACGTCCACCTTGTGCTTTAAGTCATTGACCCTCTTCCTCGATTCATCACTCTGGTGACGCCTGGGGAGACACGCTCCCACCCCGTGCTGTGAATTCCATTATAGGTGCCGACGTGCTATTGAAGATTCTTCATCCGCTGACATTGCCATTGTGCTGCTTAGGTTTCATACGATGAAGCCTTACGCAGCATGTTGTTGATGATGGCTTTTGTGTCCTGCTTAATCATAAACATCCACTCGTTAACCGGGCGAAATGAACCAAACCGTGACCAGGATGTAAGAAAGTAAAGTAATTTAATAACATAAAAAACATCAATTCTCAACATGCTCTGGTTGGTTTCTCTGGATGTTAATGATGAACAACAGACTGATCCGAACAGCGAGAGTCTGACTAAAATAAGGCCTGTTAGAAATATTTGTGGTGGAGCAGATTTGAATTGAAACAGCTGATTGATGGGCGCTAACCCTTCAAGGGACATTCCACCAGTTCACATCAGGTCAGGAGTAACTCCAGTACATCACAAAGCTTCATCAATTTCACTTCTGAAAGAAAAGCAGGTGTTAGCCTGATGTCATTTAGGTTAGCGCATGCTAGCATTCGAGATTGAGCCACATGAAGGAGATCTTAGATTTTAGGTGTGATGGGGCTTTTAAATAAAGGGTCTAATAATTCCTGAAGTATGCCTACAGGATTTTAATGACAAATTGCCACAAGCTATCAGTGTAAAATGTTGAGAAGAGGCACACAAGCTAGTCTGGGAACACAAATCCACCATAACATCCAAACACTCACCAGCTGCAAATTCATTTATACTTTTTTCATGCAAATTTCAGTATCGTGAAAACAACAAAAAAAACAGCGTGTTTACTTTACGATTTCTGGCCTGTGAGTTTTCAAAAGATTTGGGATAATTGATGACCAGCAGAGGTGCCATTACACACACGTGTGAACTTCCGAGCCAATATCAGTTATAGTGGGATAATAAAAGATATTTACACTACAGATGGAGAAGAGTTTGAGCTAAATGCAACATATTTTTGTTTTAATATTTTCCAGATTTGGTATATTGGTGATGTAAAACGTGCCGTAATAACTGAATAATTCCCAAAGAGAAGGAAGGATTCGGGTTTTGGATATGTGTGAAAATGTCCCTGTTATTTTGCTGTTTATAAAACCAGTAGGAAAAAAAAATAAGTTAATAAGCAAACTTTATACACACCTTAACATTTAATGATGTCGCTTCATATATAAAAGGTCAGTAATATTCACCCCAACTGGAAAATATCATTCCCACTTTTTCGTGGTGCTACAAGATCGACATCAGAAGGCAACGTTGCACAAACGGACCAGCGGCCCGTTTGAACCAACTGCAGCCCAAGTCGGGACTTCAAAACACGAATCCAAGCTCTAAATGTCATGTGTGATAATAAGCATAAAAAAGACACTCCACAAAGACAATATACACTATATTTACACCAAATTTAGTAATGGTCTTCCTTTAGCAAAGTGGCAAAACGAGAGTTTGTAAAATGAAGGTGGCAGTGTGCACTTGGCAATGACGCATTACATTTGACACCAGACTTGTGAGGGTAACGTCTGCTCCCTCTTTCATTTCTTCTTCCCAGCAGGTTTAATGGAAACGCGTCCGAGGGGACGGAGGATGGCAGCCAGGGCCTCACGCTGGGGTCTGAACGGTGGCTTTGATCTCAGAGGACGCCCTCTTTTCCTTTCGCCCGGCGTACTCGCCGATAAAGGAGCCGTCCTCGTTGAACTGAACGTCCTCGTCGCCGTAGTCCACCAGGCTGTCGCCGCTGTCGGCCGCTTTGATCTCCCTGCTCAGCGAGCGCTGGCTGCCCTTCAGTGGCTTCTCATCGTTGTCGCTGCAAGAGAAGCACCGGATTTACCGTCACTGTGCCGTGATGTCGGGGGGGGGGGGGGGGGGGGGTGTCACTACATCTACAAGGAGTCTGAACAGATTACTCTTAAATCTCAATGATGCACGCTGTAAAAAGTATCCCCTCACTATCAGACTACTGAGCATCAGGATCTGTTATGTGTAGTTGCAGCGTTTGCAGCAATGCATTCTGGGAAACTGTTGTTCCCGCTCAGCATAAATCAGCACTTGTGATGCTCTGCTTTCTTATGATACTTCTTCCAGTTTTTACACTGAGCTGAAGTCTTGAGCGATGAGGCAGAGAGTCAAACGCTGCCACGCTGAGACTTCATATCGCATCAGCATGTGTTGTGTATGCAGATCCTGCTGATTAGCGAAGGAAGCTGGGAGCCGCACAGCCGAGGATTGTTAGGAATGGAAGCGCTGAAGGATTAATGAATCGTGTTTGGATATCACAGCCCTGGAGTTGAGCTGCTTTCAATTACACTGATTGGTTTTGGTCTCCTGCCGTGCGCTGGGCGGCTTCATTTAACTCCGGCCGGACAGAAACATCTGAGGCTCGCAAACACAACCACGACACTATGCTCCAGTAAAGGGAGGCTACCACAAAAACACGGGTGTGTAAACAGCTCAGGGACGCTAATGCTGCTCATCACACACTCTTTAGTTACTCAGGTGATCACTCGGCTTGAGCAGCGGAGGTGTAAGGCTCCGCGCCAACGTCACTCGTGCTGGCGTGTCTTTTTAGTGACGAGAGAAACGCAGAAATGATTACTGAGCGATGCGGACGGAGCGGCAGCGTGGAGAAAACACCGTCACCTGTGATCGTCGGGCGCTCACCTGTATTCACAAAAGGTGTCGTCGTTCATGCCCTGTGACTCCACGTCTGGGTGAAGGTCCTCCTTTTCCTTTACTGCTCATGAAATAAATAAAAGATGTTTCGCATTTACACATTCTCTGCTGGATAAATGCTGCATTCCAGGTAACAATAAAGACATACGTGCTCCTATATGTGAGGCTACAATAAACCATGGCCCACGGAAAAAAAGAAAAGGCTGTTGGCGCTTTGGGAGATAATGAGAACTTAATGAGAAAACAAAGGACAGAGCAGTGTTTGGCTGTTTTCTGCTGACGAGTGAAGCGGTCGCTGCACAGACGACAACCTGATGGCTATTAGCAGTGAATAATAAAGCTGATGAGTGCTCTCGTGTCCCCAATAGGAGGAATATAATTGAGATACCACAGAGCTTATGCCATCATTCCCAGAGCAGTCACTCTGTGTGCAGCATTTGCATTTTGTCTGGCTGTGGGCTGCACTTTGTTTAGACGCTTGCTGGAAAAAGCTCCGTGTCAAAACAATGCAACACTCCAAAGCTGGACATCCCAGAAACGCTCATTTCCCTGTCAGTGCACGTGCCCTTTCATGTATGAATTTGCATTGAAGCATTGAATATAATGTAGTGGCCTGGTCTTCTGGTGGCTTCCAGGTTGGTTTATCACCCCCCCCACCAACATAACAAATTGTGAACCAGAAAATAGAATCAGAGCGGCATTTAGCATTCAACCAGCACAAGTTAGCACCTACCGGAATACTTTCCTCCTTTATTCCTGTTGACAAAGCAGGCGATCAGCACAATGAGAGTGAGCAGAGCGACGGCACACATCAGGCCGATGAACCAGCCCTGGGTTGATATTCCTTCGTGGATGCTGGCGGAACCTGAGGAGAAACAAAGCCGAGTGACTTTGACATATCTTGGCCTTTTCATCAGGACACCTGATTGAATGTTTGCAATCGAACAAAGCCCATCTGATGCAGCAGGAGGTGTCAGGGCGCTGCCGATGGAAACGACCCAGTATTAATATTAAACAGCTAATCCTGCTTGTCTAATTAATCAAGTAAGAACGCTGTACAAATGTAATTCTTCCCAGCAAGGCTGCTAATTTAAATCCAGGTGACACTGCAGCTTTGAGTCGCTGTTCAAACATGCTGCGTTTGCAGCACATTTCTGTTTAATGAGAGGGCCACTGATTAAAGCGGCTCTTTTTTATTTATGTGTTTTTTTTCCCTCCTCACCTGCAGTCTCTTGAGATGATATCTTTAAAATACAATCATTATTGGTCCGGTGACTGGAAATAAGGTGCCCGGTGCATTCCGACGAGGCCTCTAATATGTTGTGTTCGTTTCTCATGTAATTATATGTGGATTAAAATGACAGGAAAGAATCTTGGCTGTCACCCAGAGACTCCAACCTGTGCAGGAGCGATATTAAAATGAAAGCACAAAGGAAAAATTATAGACATTTGAGACCATTTGCAACCCCACCCAGAGGGTGTTCTGAGACACCCACAGTGAGAAGGAAAAGCTGCACACATGAACATCATGTGTGCAGTTTAAAAGGCTGCTTTGCTCTTCTCCAGGTATCCGGCTGACATTTACAGGCTGTCACCAACCGACATATTAACATTTCACAGAGGTCGAGCCGATGGAGAAATGACAAAAATGAGCAAGGCGAAAGCAGACTGTTTAGCAAAGGAGTGATGGAGGATGTCGCGCTTCACCTTCTACAAGAGGCAAGAGCGCTCTTGTGTTTCCTAATTCCGGTGTGAGGGAGCATCAATTACATCTGACAGAGGGGAGGGGGGGGGGGGGGCGTCAGGTGAGTCCCTCGACAATAAAGATGACAAGAGTAATGTGCATATGGAAGCACAATTATACGATGAGCTAAAAGCAGAGCAACGCTAGAGGAAGACATAAAACAAAGGCTGAGCCGCCAATGCAGGACAGTTTTTAAATGTTTGCTTTCAGATGCTCTGATATCATCAGGTGTCGTGTGGATCTGACAAGGACGCCTTCAGTATTTGGATGAATGAAAGTTATTTAATGTAAAGAAAGTCAATAGATGCTTAGCTGTATGAGTGCAGCCTTTTATTCCAACTGGATTAATAAAATGAGCGCTGTGCAGTTTTAGCATGGGGAACGTGCTCTCTGACAGCAGCTGTCGGAGATAGTCAACAAAGCCCCGTCCACTTCATTTCCCCACGGCAAACATGCAAATCTCCGGCCGCGTCTTCAGCTCAGGTGCGTGATTTGCTCAGGTGATAATTCAGCGCACAAGGACACCTGCGTCGCCGCTGCCCGTCCCCGTCGCCGCAAATGACACACTGGCTAATGTTGATAGATCGCTCTGCTTCTATGATAGTTCCAATCATCAGAAACTGCACAACTTCAGCTGACACAGGCCCCTGAACTAAAAATATCCCGGGGCAGGCTGCCGGGGTCTGTCACCACGCTCCCAAGCTCGCTATTACATGCTGCAGAAAACAGCTGCTCATCCGGCAGGAGGCCCACGCCCCGCAAGTCGCACCTTTGGTGCCAAAAGATATTCAGATGGAGGAGCTTTTAACAGCTTCCACTCTTCCACTTATCTCAGTATCCTGTAAATATCACTTTTGCCTCCCCCGCAGACGTGGCCCAGGAGGACGTTCAGCCTCACAATCCCCTCTCTGCTCAGAGACTCTAGTGGTGCGACTGTTTACCCACTTGAAGATTACATGGAAATGTCAGGTGACTGTTGGGTCAATACACTGGCGCGTACAGTGGGGACCGGGGCCCAACAAATCAATCACTGACAATTACATGTATTTGTCCCCTCCGAGCGCGTGCACGCTGCTGCTATGCTGTCGAGGTGCGATATAGATCTCGTATTCTATATTTCCCTGGTGGCAGAGGCGAGAAATTAAAATCAGCTCTTTCAATAGTAAGCACTCTTGCTAGAAAGAGACACACATTTGCATATTTACATCTCTAGAACCCAACTATAAATGGACTTTCTTGTATGTTTGATGTGTTCAGCCATAAATTAGCTGAATATATGGAGCAAATGTGACACCGATTGACCTTTATCAGCTAACCCGATCCTTGTGTCTGTGTGGTCCGAGGCTCGTTGTGTCAGAACCTGCTGCAATTCTACCCATGATGGAACGAGTGGGTTTGGTCACTGGGGACGTTGGAGAGCTCTGAGGTGGGGGGGGGGGGGGGGGGCTGCCGTGCCTGGAGAGCGAGACAGGGGACGCTGCGTCCTATATTTATTAAATTAGCGACTAATCATCAGGCCGACGTGATCGAGGATGCCACGACTGCGTGATCCATTCTGTTGTTTTTACCATTTATTAGAAAGCAGGACTTGAGAGTGTGTCTGATGGATTCGCTTCTTAAAGCATCATTTACTTTCCGTCTCCGTTTCCGCTCCGTCTCCTGTCGCCAGGATAAAAGTCAATATTCGTTTACGATCACTAATGAGCCAAGATTAATGTGAATTTATAATTAAGCCTCTCATTACTGCTGCTAATAGAGAGGAAGCCGCAAACTTTATCCAGGAAGAAGTTGATGGTTGCCTAATGAAAGGGGGCAGCAGAGTGCTCGCAGGAAGGCCCAACAGCCGACAAGGTCAATTATCTCCATGATAAAAGTGTTTAGGACCTCTTCAGATTCTGCCCAGTCAATACACAAACGCTTCAAAAGTCTGCTGAAATCATCCACGCACGTTCACTGCGGCGTGCACCTACAGCCTGAGATGTTAAACCCAAACAGCACAACTTCCCAGAGAAGCACATTATGAACAGTTTTCATGGGAAGCTGCGGAGCTGAAAGTGAACGCAGATCTCCACATGAAGCTGCAGGGACAGGCAACAAAAGGGGGAAGAGAAGATGACAAAAGGACAAGCAATGCATAACAGAGCGCGGTCACACACTCACGCGCACTCTGGGGCTGATCAAAGGACAGGCTGAAAGCGGTGGCGAGGACGAATTAGCAAGAGGACAATTAACAACAATAACATGGACACAAACACAACCGCCACCATTAACTTTAATGTTTGGAGTCAGGCACACACACACACACACACACACACACACACACACACACACACACACACACATACACACAGGCAACTCAGTTGAATGCATAAAAATGGATCCTCCCTGCCTGTAATCATTTTCTCTGGCTTTTCCAATACAAATAAACAACCACAAAGAGCCAATTAAGCTTCTCTCTGTGATTGTGAGTTTTCTCTAAGCAAACGCAAGCTAATAGCTCACACATTCAACACCTGCGGTGGTTGAGACTTGGAAGTGGAGCTTTTTGTTTCCACATTTGAATGATGCATTAAATTGTTTCCGAGTGCTTCGCTATTAAAAGTGTCACCCAATTATTTATGCTGACAGTATCTGTTGCTGCTGGTCTTATTGACACTCCTGAATTGACCGTTTCATTTCCTGTTCCGTCATTCACGTGAGCCAGAGCTGGCTGGTGTATGGCACGTCAGCCTCAACACATGATATGCAATAGAATAGGAACGATTACACGCTGCAAGCGAGCTCATTCTAATTAGTCCGCAGCAACTCTTTCATGATTACACAGTGCAGTAGCAAAAGCTTTCGTTTCCTTCCTGCTCAAAGCAATTTTCTTCCTTTGCTGATTGTTTCATAGCTCCTGCTCTCTGTCCAATCAATAAGCGCTTGCTCCCTCATGACAGTGACAAATGAAAACCACCACTATGTCCATATGAAATTGTTTATCCACAAAAAATACTTACATGGAGATATGAGAGGCTTGGCTGCCCAGGCATATATCATGTTCCACTAGTTCAATGCAGTTTGGAATTAGAGAAATCGCTTTGGAGACAACTTTGGAGTTATCCCACCATTCTGGGCCTCAGTGCTCCCGTCTGTGTCCCCATTGTCTCTACCAGGAAGTGAAAGACCCGCCTACGTAACGCCACGGTCTCTGGCCCCACCATCACTCACTTGTTTCCAGGGTCGTCGTGCATTCCACGCTGACAATGGCCCCACAGCCCACTGTGGTGCAGGAGCGCAGGTCGAACTGGTACTTGCTGACGGGCTCCAAGTCACGGAAGATCCACTTGGTGGTACTGGGGTTGCTGATGTCGACGGTCTGCACTGGCCCCGCCTCAGTGTCATTGACTAGAGGAAAATACAACAGGAATTAGAGCTGGAAGCATAGAGTTGATAATCTGGCTCAAAATCCAGCGTGAGCGAGTGTCCTGGCACTTCCAGCTGACGGCTTGGTTAATGGGGATAAAAGGTCATATTTGTTTGCCTTTAACAAACAGGGAGATCTCCGATTCCTGCTCATTCACAATCGAAATTAAATGTCTCGTCTCTGTCTAAACTGCTAGGAGACTTCATTTTTCACAGTGTAAAACAGGCGGGCGGGCGGTCGGGCGGGGAGGTGGCATTTATGCTCTCTGCAACAAAAACAAGCACAGCAGGTACTGAGGTGACCTTTGCTGAGAAATACTGCTTCCCTGTATTGGTGGACACCCCCCGCTGCTATCGCACATCAAGACATTCATTTCTTTTGTTTTGACTCGACTACACTAAAATAGGTAACACTCTAATAAAAGAAGGCACATTTCTCCCTTAACTGGGTGGAATCGGGACAGCTGCAGCCGGACTGAGGCTCTCTGCAATTAGATGGTGCCACCCTCTAAACATGTAGACACACGTATCTGAATCTACCTGACAGCGGCTGCATGTAGAAGAGAAGGATGGTGAAACTAGTTGACACCCCATGATAAACTCAGAACTCACAGCTTTAGTGCCAAAATGGCTGGGCTATAATAAACTTGTGCGCAGAGCGCCCGCTGGGTCAGGTTCTGCACGGTCTGAAGTGAAAGCTGAAACATTAGCACAAAAACCAACACTGCAAAATAGAAAATAAAACGAAAGCTGCTGAACTTCGCCACTAATTCTCTGCCCAGGAAACACAAGCAGCGTCAGAACTGCCCTCCAAATCGTGGTTTCAAACAAAGGCTTCATCAGCTAATGTTTGCTGGCTGCACACCAAGCTCATCCTACTTAATAAGCCATCCTGGGCAGCCAGTAGGTGAGTTACAGACATCTTTGTTCTTTGTGCTTGTGTGATTCTGCTTGCTTCCTCTTTTTCTGCGCTCTGTCTGTGTTTCTCTGCCAAACCGACAGCTGCTCCCATTCTTAAACTGCGCTCAGGTTAAACTCCAGGCGTGTTTGCACGGTGCGTGATCCTCACACACGGCTGGGAAATGAAATACAAGAACACATTTAGGACAAACAGACTGTGTGCTAGTGCACCAAAACTGTGCTGTCTCCAGCAGCTTGGCGTATCCATCACGACGGCACGATATTCCCGTGTGTGCGATATGTTGTTGTAACTGGCTCTCCTATGAAAGCCGAGAGATATGAACCTATTAAAGGCTCCTATGAAGATGAGTGTAGCTTTAGCTTGGGATTTTCCTCGTGTCGCTGATGATCTGCTAACAGCTGGCGACATTATCCTCACCATTTCACACATGATCTCCATCAGGAGGACTTTAAAAACAGTCACACATCAAAAAGCTCACCAGCTCTATGGTCGTGGCACCATGAAAACATCCCTTCTTGGAATACCACATGACACTTGGCCCTTCTGTGCAGCTGCCAAATCACACTCAATTAACCAGCAACAGCATCACTGAGATGCAGTTGGAAGTTAGTCATTAACTTGGCTGTGATTTTTCTTTCCGGACAGCCAAATGTGCACGCTTGCGGTGATGTGAGCTGCCAGAACCCAGAGCTGGAGTAAATATGTCCCCTGAGGACAGGATGGGGTCAGTAAAGCTGGACCTTAACAGGCCGTGACACTGTAACCTTACTCAGCACTCACAAAGCCAGCGGGGCGACATGCAGGCCAGCAGGCTTCACCCTGGCATGTTCCCAATACGCTCGCAGTGGTCTAACCATGACTGCTGCACAGCAATTTAGCTTCCCGATCTCAGGAGCAGGAGGTTAGACGATCACCAGCAACAAGTACGTTCCTCTCCCGTGTATAGATTCACCTAAACACGCCCCCTTCCAACAGAGCAGAGTCTGCAGCTTCGGAGGTTCCTGGCACGATGTTTCATGACCTTCACTGACATTGTTGACTGAAAACATTACCGTCCTTTTGTTCTTAGGTTACCCAGGCGCGACTTTATTCTGTGTGGCGAAAGACAAATAAGGTATAGACACTTACTGAGCTGGTACTCCAGGAGGTAACCAGTGAGGATCCCATTCGGTTTCAGTGGTGGGGCCCAGGCCACAGACACCGTGTGTCTCTGCACATCTGTGATTCTGAAAGCTGGATTTTTTTCTGGGACTGTATGAGAACAAGACGGTGATATCAGCAGTAGGAACCCAGTTTCCTTCACTATTATTAGCTTTTCTCTTTCGCTGCAAAATCAATACACTTCGTGTTGTTTTCCCACAATCCTACCTCCCTCTGGGGTTTTGAAGTTGACAGGATGGCTTCCCGGGCCATTGCCCCGACCGTTGAAGGTCATGACAATAAGGCTGTACTCAGAGAAGGGAGTTAGTTCCGGTACCAGAGCATGGTTCCGGTCTCCTGGGAATGTCAGTGTTTCTTTATTTCCGTGGTTTTTCTTGGGGTCCACCAGACTGCGGAGACGCCACCAGCTTATCTGCATGCAACACACAGACAGAAGGGTGTTTTTAACGGTGGTTGCTACTCTAAGCTTCTAGAAAACTTTCTGCAAACGTAAAAAGAATTCCAAATTTTCGTTCTTTTGGTGGTCTGTGCACTGAACTGGCCGGTTACTGGGTGGGGGAGTCCAGTAAAAGCCCAAGTTGCAGTGCGAGGAAGGTCACGGACAGTCCTTTAAAGCTGCATCTAAAAGCAAAGGTCTGTTTTTCAAGTATTACCCTGTAGCCTCCCAGATGTCCATGTAACTTGTCCTTATGTACTCGCATCCAGCTAACCTTGACCACCGAGCTGTTTATCACCTCTACGGCTACATCATCAGGTGCAGCAGAGGGAACTGCGAAGGGAAACGTGTGTTAGAATACAGTCGGCTGAAAGTCATTCAAGGAAAAACAAAAGACAACAACACACCATGAAGTCGTCTTGGGAACAGCTGCTACGTACCCACCTACTGAACTACTGCGATCGCCTATCTGCTCTAATGGAGGATAGCGTGTCTACACGAACACACCAGCTAAACAATTAGCTAAAGGGTGTAAATGCTGCCTTAAACAACACTGCACATGGCTGACCTGAGGTGGCTTCTTGGGGACAAATCCAGAAGAAAGCTAAATACAGGAAGTATAGCACACTGCTTACATGTTGTCTCCTTCATGCAGTCACACATTTGAATCAAATCTCAATCTATATGATTTTAAAATGGATTCTTTTCAACAGAACACTAGCACTTTTTCATTTTTTACCAATGTCAAACTAAGATGACCTATAGATACACAAGAGGTGAGTCACAGACAGTTGGACAGACAGACAGACAGACAGACGGCTGAGTGGGAGGATGCTGCAACTTCTCCAACTTTTCCTTGCCGTTTGATTAATGCATTGTCTAAAATTCTCCTTCATTCGGGCCAATTTCTGCCGACAGGCAGCGGATAAGCAAAGTTCAGCTGCAGATGTTTCTGCTGGAACACTGAAGCTTCCCACCGCTGAAAGTTGCCGAGGTTACGTCCAGAGAGCTCACAGTAAATTGACGCCCTACAGCTTGAAAGAGATTAAGAGAAGAGGGGAAAAAACAACCTCACTACTCACAGTCCTCTCCTGAGTATCCCGTCTTAATTCTGGGTTCAGGACCCCATCCCTGATGGTTCCTAGCCTGGATCTTAATCTCATAGGGCACAAAGGTTGGAGTGTTCTTCACCACAAATGAGTGTCTTTTAACGATGTGCTCCTGCCAGTCCTCCTCCACATCCTGCCTCCTGTAGCTCACCTTGTACTCCAAACCCGGTCCATTGTGCTCGATGGGTAGCAACGGCTGAAGCATGGGGGTAAAAAACAAGAAATCCACCATAAGAATGGTGTGAAAAGCATCAAGACGAGTTGTGTAAGAAGCTTTCTGTATTCCACTGCTCAATGTCACCGCCTCTGAGGGATTAGAACGACAGGCTGGCCCAGTGAACTGTAGTTGACATGCTGCCAGTGTTTTATCCTGCTATCTCATAAAACAAAAGAACAATTGACATGGTCTGGCTGCGTGGCTCTTCACTCACACAGAAGCTGCCGACGCGTCCCAGATAAAGGATTTATGCTCTCGCAGGAGCCACTTTACCCATCAGCCACAAGAGCAACATCATCAGCACCAGATATGACCGGACATGCTGGCGTGATTTTTGTTCAGACATGATTTTCAACATAAAATATTGAAGATGCTGATTCCGTCTCTCTTGTTTGCTGTTGATCTGGTGTGTCAAAGCTAAGTGATTGTGAAGTTAAGATAAGAATCGACCGAGTGGCCGACGTTACAGAATCAGCACTTAAAGGATAATAAAAGGACAAACTGTATTTCTTACTTCCCAGTTGATATTCATTTCCTGTGGCATATGACTTTCGATTTTGATGTTTTCTGGGTTCTTGTCAGGAGCTGGGAGAAAAAAAGAATATGGATTTATTTGGCTTGGCTGGTGGAAACAATGTCTGCTGAAGAGACGTCAGAGAGGAGAGCTTCACGAGTGGAATCAATTATGTTCAAGGTCCGACAATGTTCAGAAAGCGACGCTGGAAGCTGAAAAAGTGCGAAGGATCGTATCAAAAAAGTAGAGTTGAGAGAAAGAAGAGTTGTCAGACCTGCTGGGGGGGTTCTGTAGCGCTCTGTGGGCTGGCTGGGAGGACCTCTTCCTACAGCATTAACGCCTGACACACGGAAACAATAGTCGACGTGGCCGTGGAGTTTGAGAATGGCTGAGTTGTGATTCCCGGGCACTCGCAGCAGCTCCTTCCAGTTCCCCGGCTCCCACTGGCTTTCTTCATACTGGATAATAAACTCTGTGGACAGGCAGAGAGATAATCAGAGTAATCCCTCGCCGCCGTGGTCTTGCCAAAGGATTGCCTCTTTTACCACCTACTGAGCATTAAACTCCTCAAACCGTCCTCTGGTCTAATCCTAATTCATGTCTGGATCAGCCATTAATAGATTTATGTTGCCTATCTGCAAATATGTGCAGCTGGATAGTAATAATAATAATGTTTGGAACTACAAGAGGCACAATCAGGATGTGATCTTGTCCACGTGCTCCGTACCTGTAGTCGAGCTGTTGTGATCGTCTCCGGGGATCCATTTTAGCTTCACACTCTGACTCTTGTGTTCGGACAGCACCAAGTACTGGGGGGCATCAGGGACATCTGCAAACCACAAGATGCCTTTAGGAACTCACAGGAAAATCCATCTCTGCAGCCAAAAAGGCCAAGGGAGCCGGTATTCAATCAAATCATCCGACATGCCGGAGGACAGGAGCGCAGCGGCACTGCTGCCCACAGCTGCCACCGGCTCTTTCTGACTTAAACTGTCAGGCACCTCAGAAGCCTCGTTTCCAGACACAGTAGTACAGTAACGAAGCCATGCTCTGCATTTTCCTGACCTGCTTTAGTTTCCTGACATATTGATCTGTTTGTTTTGGACATTAATGCAGCATCAGGGGCCTCAGGTGCTTTGAGTGGGAACAGAATAACACGGCTCACCCAACACCAGCAGCAGCGCTGCGGCCTTGTCTCCGTCCATCGGCGTTCTGGCCAAACACGTGTACACTCCCTGGTCTCTGTGGCTTACATTGACGATCTGGAGAATACCGTCCTCTATAAAATACCTGTTGGCAGAGGAACAGGAATGCAATATTAATTTAACAAAAAAGAAAAAAACCCCATAAGGTTCCAACTGATGGTGGGCAGGTTATCCAACCTTGAATTCTCAGTGTAGTTAAAGGCGATCTCTTTATCGTCTTTTTCCCAGAGGATCTCAAAGTCATCGCTGAAGGACTTGTCGTACTCGGCAAGACAGGAGAACTGAGCCGTGGTTCCTTTTAAGATCCGCAAGTCCTCTGGAGGCTCCATTATTCTGGTGGGATCTTCCACATATACACAGATATTAGATCCATTGCAACTCTTGGGAGCAGCCACAATCAGAAGGAAAGACGCTACCTTTCACCGACAGCATCACGTTGATGGCGGAAGAACCTTCGGTGTTCTTAGCGAAACACGTGTACGGTCCCGAGTCCTCCTTCTCGGCACTGTAGATCTCCAGGGTCCCGTTGTCGTGAACGCTAAACCTCGGCCCTTCCACGGAATCCGACGTATCGTCTTTGCTCCTGAGAAAAGACGCAGAATGAGCTCGCGCCGTACACTCCAACAGAAGTCCAACAGTTACTTGGTTAAAAAAAAACAAAACACAGCGGAATCCACAAAAGTTGCTGAATGAAAGATTAGAGGAGGATGTTTGGTATAAAACTCAGCTGACAGAGTCACTGCGAGCATCCACCAGTTGACTTCTGCTGCTCTCTACTGGTCTGATGGAGACAGGAAGAACCTGCACACATACCAAGTGATGGCTGAAGGAGGAGAGCTGAAGACCGTGCAGTGCATCATCACCCCCTTCCCCTCGACGGCTGAGTAATCTTCATCATCCTGGGTCAGAATCATGGGGGGCAAATCTGTAACGAATCAAGAACCAAAGCCTTATTTATTAATCGTGGATCCAAAACCAAAACAGGGGATAAAGATTAAAAACATCAGCGTTGGGGCTTAGCAGTTAAAAAAGCGGATAAAAAGTAGAGGGACGGGTGATGAGACAACGTCACTGTGGACGAAAGAAGCGATTCAGCTGTCGGGCTGTCAAAAACGTGACCAAAATGACATCAAAGAAGAAAAACAAGAGCAAATTAGCTTGCTGCCTACAAGCACCTTATCAGTTGTAGCCAAAGCCTCGCATTAAATGCTTTGTCTCGCCTAATTGTTTACGGCAGCAGCTGGGACTCGGCATTCCGAGAGCGTCCAGCTTTATTAACTCCTGTGTCAGAGACAGAAAACTCCCCAAATATGAGCAAAGCAAGAGAAAGCAGCATCCTGTCGTTTTTATCTGCACTTGTAAAGCAGCACATGCTTGTCTTATGGCCCTGATTCCCATATGGGATTGAGGGGAAACTTGTTAGCATATAAATGGCAGAGAACCGGGCTTGTTGCTCTGCGGGGAGAAGCACTAGGCGGAGTGATGGAGTGCGTGGGCAGCACTCCTTCCTCAGCTCCTCACTGCTTTATGGGAAACAGCAACACCAGATCCCAACCATCTGTCAGACCATCCTTGTTGCAACAGTCAGACAGAAAAGGGGACCACAAATAATCACACTTACTCATAATCATGATGTTTGCATTGGAAAGGAGGGTTCCGTGTCTGTTGGAGGCCTCGCACTGATACACGGCGCTGTCGGATGCTTTGGTGTTGTGCAACACTATTGTGTCACCCAAAACCCTCCTGTTGGGCGACGGAGAATCTGCAGAGACAGGAGACAAACGTGCGGAGGGAGTGAACAAGGAGACGGTGGCTCGCCTTAGTCGTCCGTGTTCATGGTTAGCTCTCATTTATGGTCAGATGATCGATGATTTTGCTGCGTTCAGGTGACACTACATCAACTAGAGTCTAAAACAAATTAAACACACGTCTGAGGCTACTTTTCTGCAATTCCCAATTTGCCAATAACTACAACTTTTGCACACTCTGGAATCATAACGCATAGCCCCGACTCAAAACAGGGACCTTTTCTAATGTTACATATGATGCCACATGACCGGGACGTCGCCTCCAGACGCCTATTAAAAACCCATTCTAGTTTACAAAATGTCATATTCAGACTGTGGCCTGCAGGTGACTGTACACCTTTGACCCCTCTGGCGTGTAAATATGTTGATTTAATCTCCCACCGGCCCCCACACTCAGGGGCAGCTGTCCTCAACTCTCAATGAGGACACTGCTGCAAGGCGATGACCAAGGAGGAGCAGAATTCACTTCTGAACGGCCCTCATGTGCGTTAAGAAGCTCCGAAATGATTTAGTTGGGCAGCAGAAATGAGAAGGCACAGTAACATGTAGGTGAGGCTGCTGTGGGACTGACCCTGCAGAGGGGCACCGTTTACCCTCCAGGTTACAGCGGGCTGAGGAGTCCCGCTGGCGGAGCATTTGATGAGCACGTCTGAGCCGATCATGCTGAGCTGACTCTCAGGCTCAGAAACCCACTCTGGAGGCTCTGCAGAGACACAAACAGCGTGACGTTATGCGTGTGAGCAGCATGGCAACAGCAGCACGCCTGTGGAAGACGACGATTGGGCAAAAACATACGTGCAAACATCAATAAGTCCTGAAAAAAGAAAATGAAAAGCTGGAACTGGTCGGATCGACCTTCTGCCTCCTCCTGCTCTGTCGGGGGTTTAGGAGCTGTGTATTATTGCTGAGCTTATAGTTGTGAGATAGATGTTATCTGATGTTTCTGTTATCGTCTCAAGTCCATTTGGAAGACTCTGTCCTCGTCTGCGTCCTGTGTCCTCACCAGCGTGTCCTCTCTTTCTTCTTGTTCCTGCACTCTGATCCTTGTATCCCCTTTTGATCCGTCTTCCCTGATTCTTTCTGCTTGTTTGCCACGTTGTCATGTTTTCCTCTCCTACCTGTTTGCCAGCCTGGCTCCGCTGGATCTGTTTGCCTGTTTGGATCAGCTGCTGGTTTTTGTCCTTGCGAACCCCCTGACCTGTGAATTTGTCTCTACCAACAAAGACAACTGAACCGAGTCCACTCACTCTGCTTGGTTCCTGGTGCTGCCGACACGCGTGTGACGCTGCCCTCTGAACAGCGTGTTCACTCATTCACGTGTGTGTCTGGGTGACTCTTATAAACGCACCGTGAGTTTGTTCCAGTAAATGAGCAGATGTGCATCTCCCAGGGTACCCACACACACTCCTGCTGTTACCGGTTGTTAATAGTAACCGACTGAAGGTGTGACTGACGTGCGTGCTGGTACCTGTCATTGACTGATGGTTTTTAATTATGTCTGAAGCAACTCTTCTACACCAAGAATAAGTGTGCAACATCCATCGTTTAACTGTGAAAGCTGTTTTCCATTCTCTTCAGGTTTAGGTTCAGGCAGGAAGATACCTTCTACTATGACTGTGAAGTAGTGCACAGCTTCTCCCACTGTGTTCTTGGCCTTGCACATGTACTTTCCACCATCTTCTTGTTCAACATCAGGCACAATCAGCAGTTTCCCATGGCTCTCCGTTTTGGCTTTAGTGGGGAGATGCTGGCCCATCTTCATCCACTCGACCTGAGGAGTCGGACTGAGAGGAGATGCTCAACTAGTCAGATATGTGTCATAGATGCTTATTACAGTAAGTATAAAAGCATTATTACTCACAATCCGGCTGCTATACACTCCAGGATCAACTCCTCTCCTTTGACCAGCTGTGTCTCTGATTTGACACCAGGGGGCGTCATGATCGAGGGTCTCCTCTGGAGGATCGCGTTAGCTGTGCAAGTGCAGGAATCAGGTGTGTGACTTCACAGACATCTTATCATTTTAGATTTAAGCATTTGCTAATGTGTTTATGTAAAAAAAGAAAAAAAAAACGAGGGGTTTGACCACAAACGTCTGAAAAGAACTTACCGATTTCACTTGTGTCCTTTAGTTCTGAAATGGATGTGGATGTTATGGAAGACAAAATTTTGGACACGAGGACAAAACAGAACGTCATGAGAGACATTAAAAATATAAAATAAAAATAAAAAATGCACAAATCATGCAAAAATAATGTGGTGCTAGGATGGACTTTGAGGCGTGAACATACAGTAAAAGAAATAATGAGCGCCTGAAAAACAGGCCTCAAAAAGTGTCTTCTTACTTGTCTTGACAATGACAGACATGGCCGTCTTCTGAACGATGGTTCGTATTCGTGGAAACGCAGCGAAGCAGCAGTAGTCCCTCCTGCTGTCCTTGTCCACCGCGTGAGAGAAGTAAAGGTCTCCGTTTAAGCCCATGGACACCCTCTCATCCTGCTCAATGTGCTGAAGACCTGACAGCAGAAACAAGACGTCATTTTACCGTCAATAAACTCTGACAGCATCTGCAGGAGACACACTTGTGTTGTGAGTTCAGAGCTTTGACGGACAGAAACTGTCCTTGAGTCTGTTTGTCCAGGATTGGTGAGACCTGTAGCACCAACCGGAGGCAACACGTTCAGCTGTTGCTCCATTTTAAATGAAACCAAAGGCAGCATTTTACTGCACTGATTTTTCAGATTTACAGTGCAGAAGGACATATTTGAAACATCTCCATAGAAAACAGGTTTTCCATTGTATTTGATGGAAATGTAAATTAAATGATTTGACAAAGATGCCAACCAAATTCTGTCCATTTAGAATGAAAACAGTGTCATTTTAGACTTACTTAATGTCATCCAGTAGATCTGCAGCGGTGGTATTCCATCAGGTGGGTTACAATTTAGAATAAAAGGCTGCCCTTCCTCCACCACCACAGGTTCAATTGTCTCTTTAGGAAACTTCGGAACATCTGAAACAAAGACAAAATGTAGTTCTCTAAGTTCTCCACAAGATGGCGGTAAGACTATTCTTACTACTTAAAGGACAGCAGAAAGTGTCTCGTTGATCATTTTTTAAACGTCTTGGCCTGCAGGGAGAATACAGACATCAATAACTACCACCCATCTGAACCCAACCCAGATCTAAAAAAACCCTCAAATTGAGTGGACTTCGTTAAAGCTAGTATGTGGTGAATAAAGTTCATAAGTGTATTAAAGGACATCAAAAGAATTAATGGAGAGGCGGGACACTTGGATTTCCTCCAACATAGAGCTCCAGATGAGCTACAGATGAGATTAGTTCAGGAGCCTCAGTGAATCTCTGCCGACATTCACCACAATGAAAGCTCAGAATGGAGCGGTGCTGTCATCGCACAGCACCCAAGGCTCCGTCACCGGGAAAGAACCGACCCGCAGCTCCTCAAATACACTCTCTTTCACTCACTCACTCACATACACACACACACACACGTGTGGGTTACTTACTGGGCACAATAAACTCAATCTCCCTGGATATGGCAGTCCCCAGTCTGTTTGAGGCGAAGCAGCGATAGATTCCCTGGTACTCTGTGAGGTTTCCATTATTAGGGATCACAAAGGTCCCAGAATTCCCCTCTGTAATCAGACGAGGGTCCAGCGAGGGGTCAAATTGCTGCCCGTTCTTTGTCCATCTGAATCTACAGAGAGAAAGAGAGTGTGTGCACAAGGTCCGCCAGCGTTGAATGAGGCGGGATTGACTATTTTCCAAGTTCAAACCAGTCCAACACCAGCATGTTGGTGGCAAACTGTGTGTATCACATCTGAAGTGTGGTGGGAGGATTCAAACTCACTCTGGCTCGGGATTCCCTTTGGCTTCACACATCATGGGGAAGTTCTCATCGAAGGGGAAGGCGATGAGAGAGCTGGACGCCTGAGCTGTGATGGTGGGCAGCTGCTCAACTGGGCAACAAACAGAGCAGCATTAAATCCTGACAGAAGCTCTCAAACACAAACTCTAATCAGATGTAAGCTGTTTGAAATGTAACGGGGCGGCAGCGGCCCCCAGACATCCGGGTTTAGAACCCCTCTGGACAAAGCTCTGACAGACCGGAGCTTTTATATTTTTGTTATGATTTTGGTCTTCATACTTGAGGGAGCGTCCGCTGGGAATCACTGAGCAGGATTTGATGTGTGTCATGCAGAGTTCAATCCCAAATTCTTTCCATCTCTTTGTTTTGGCATAAAACTCTCCGACCTGCAGGGTTGGGTAGGTTTCCAGTTTTGTTTCTCGCTCGGATTATATCAGGTAAATAAAACCCATTTTAAGGTGAAGGACTTTTAATATCCAGTCCATCTTTGTCCACAGCACTAAAAGCTTTTTATCTTTCAAATGGCTTCCATTGTGGGACTTAACAGGTAAAATTCAAAGCCACAATAATAACACACTGACCTTCATTTCAACGATTTGCTAAACAGGTAAACCAGCCCAACCCTGTTATTGTGATTATGGTAGCAGAGTTAGTTCTAAAATTCTCTGTGACCAGGTGAAGGGGAATGAAGTCATGCTATGAGCCCTAAAAGCCAGAACATGAGTATTATACAGATGTGATGCAGATGTGACAATGGCTTTAATTAGAGCGGCGCTCTGCGATGATCGGGGAGATGAGCTGGGATGTCACTAAGAACAACTTATACACGACAACTCCAACTTACTGTTTACATGGTCTAAAACTATCAAGTCCACAGCAGCATAGGCAAAAGTGAACAAAACACAGAGTCAGTCAGTTGAAACATATTCTGACATCAGTTAGCATGAACTGTTCACATTATCACATTTCCTGCTATTTTCTCTGTTTCCCAATACTCCAGGATGAACGACAGATCCCACCAAAAAGAAGGAGAAAGGCTATAAACTCCAAACCTTGATGACTATTCCAGCCCTCTCCCTCAAAGGTGTTTCATTTAACTGCACTCTTTTATGTTGAAACTCTCTTTTCTGATACAAAGACTTCAGTTTCAACATCAGTCTCTCTCTGTTACCCCCTCCCCACCGCCAGCAGGCTCGTTGCAAACATTTTCACCCTTTTATGCAGAAAAACGAAGAAAAAGTTCCCTCTTCCCCCCAAATGTTTCGAGACAAAGGTTAAATCCATTGTTGACAGTCTGTTTTCTGTTTTGCAGATCCGGCGGAGATCTTACCTTCCAGTGGGATGTCCAGGGCTGCAGCCAAATGTAAGGCACAGACACAGGTGATCACGCCCAGCGCGGCCGTCATTCCCAGACTCCTTTGCAACCTCATTGTTTCACAGTGGCGACTGGACGTGCTGAATTAACGAGCGCTCCCTCTCCGGCTGCCGCGTGCTCAGCGCATCTCTCGGGCGTGTTAAAGATGCAGTACCTGTGACAGCAGCGGCACGGGAGGAGAAGAGCCCATGAATCCACCCACGTGCTGGCAGACAGCAAGAAAGGCAAAGCCCAAACACAACAACTCCCTCGTGAGCGCCAGCCTGGCTGCTCCCCGCTCAGCCAGGCATAACCAGGCACATCGTATGCTTTGATTTGCATCAACTCAGTGGGGCTGTACTCTGAATTTTAAAATATTCCCATTAAAGCCTCCCATCATCCCCCTCCCCAGCGACTCCAACTGTTTGCAGACTGATGTCAATGAGAGTGCAATGCACAAGGTATTTTATTTTTCCACGTGAGGCAGCTAAACAAATGAATGAGGCTGTGAAATAATAGGTGCACATGTTCGGCATTACAGCACGAAAAGATAAAATCCGAATGACCATCCAGGTTCAGATCCTGATTCTTTTAATCAGGCAGCTGCTTTGATATGCGCCTGCATGTTTCTGATAATGATTCCAAGACGTTCCCAGTTCAGCTACACACACTTTATAGCCACATCTATAATGTTGCCTGAGGGGTGTTGAGGGTAAATACTGTACATAGTTAGCAGTCAGAGAGTAAGCTGTCTGCACTCGCTCGCCCTCCGATCGGCTGTGGACCACGGAGAACTGGATTGTTTTGCAGCTAACGGACCCGCGTCTGGGCCATAATGACCATTTGATCGGCCCAGAGTGGCGAATGAAGAAGACGGACGAGGGTAACGTATGGGACTGGGAGTGTTCATAGCAGAGCTAGCACGCTCAGATGATTAGCCTTCCTCACGTCGTGTGAATCGTGACAGCAACAAATACATATTAAGTCTTTGGTTGCTGGAGAGCAGCAGAACTTCAGGGAACCTAATCAGTGGGCGCTGTGCAGCTTCTTCTGCCTGCCCTCACACACTCCACATAAAAACACCACGGTCAAACTTGAGTCCACGAGATGCAGCAGTGTGCTCGACCCGGGTTAAAAAGGTCAATCTCATGATTTCAGTTCAGCCGAGCCTCCTGTTAATGGTGTTAACTGTAACTCAGAGGCAGCCTTTGACCTGTGACCTCCCCCCACTCCACTCCCCACTGCATCAACAACAACCCTTGAGCTTCTGGACAAGCTGTGGACAATGAACTCCATCTCCATCTCAATTACAGTTCAAGTTTATTGACGTTGGTTCGTTTGTTTCCAGAAAGTGCCTCAGGCTGAGCTTTGCCTGCATCTGTCCAAAACATGCCGGTTTATTGTGGTAAACACAGATTAAAACCACAAGGAAAGGTTTTCTCTTAATTGGCTTGTGCTTTGTTGGTAAGAGTGGCATGTTCAATCAAGTATGGAGGGGTTACAACTCCCACAAGACAACGTTCCTTCACAAGACCAAGCTAATTCCACCGGAGATGGACTACATGGAGCTTGATCATTTGCATCATCTTGATTTGTTCTTTTTGTTGAACTTTTATTGAAACCTAGTTCAGCCATCTGGCCGGGGGGGGGGGGGGGGGGTCCCTCTGTGGGTTTAAATGTAATGTCTACTTTTTATTTATGGTGCTTACTGGTGCTATATGATTCACCCAAGGCGTCCAGTCAGGCTCCCCCGATTTATAGGCTGCAGGTTTTTAATCCCGCCCCTCTCAGCAGCGATCACACCGGCCAGAGATTGATGCAGAACCATGAACCACAGCGAAGGCTCAGAGGGGACAGAAGCTCTGCTGTGAAGGACGCCGGCAGAGGGAACGGAAACAAAGTGAAATCTGGCTCCTCCTTCAAAGGTCTCATTAAATGACAGCTGCAGAAAACCTTCTGACCCTCATCAACTTATGCAAACCGGCATCTAACACAGTCCAGTGTCCCGCTAAAGTCTTTTTCCTGACATCAGTGAAGGCTTTCACCAGCCAGAGTGAAATCTCTATTAAGGCTGAGCTCCAGAGCATTGTTGTTGTTTCAGTGATGCCTTAAAGCTGCACATTTCATTCTCCTTCTGCACATTTTCCAATCACTTCTAGAAGGGCGGCGTTCTGGTGGAACTTCACACCTGTAATCTGTTTCAGGAGCAAACAAATGAAGGAGAAGCAAGTGACCGCGGATAAAGGCAGGTTGTTTAACAAGGCTTCTGTGTTCCTATGTGAATGCATTATTTGGTAAAAGGGTGGGGTCAAAGCACATCTATTCAGAGTCCAGTACAGTAGGCTCTTCAGCTGGCACCATCTGCTGCTTTCTCACACACAGACAACAGGCGGACAAGTGCTGGCCAACTGTAGTTTAATGTGAAGGCTTGTAATAGGATTAAGAAGATCCTCATCTTGTCAGGCTGGATTAAAATATTCTCTCTGCTAAAGACCTGAGACAGGAAGACAGCAGCTCCACGCGCGCCTCTCATGGTCTCGGTAAAGCCTGCAGTCATTCCCAGCTGATCCTTGCAGAACAATTACACCGACAGCACAGGCTGATTAACAAGCACGGCAGGTTATTATGTTGCATCTGATCTGTGAAATTAACTTTTTTGGGTCTTTATTTTGCTCATTTCGGTCTAATCCGCCACTAAATTAGCAAGTCTGACACTCTATCACCCTTTGTGAAAAACAGAGTCCCTTTAAAGTGGCGAAGCCTTGACGTGATGATTATCTGGGTTCAGTTCACGTCTTGTTTTTCTTCCACCTTCCTCAGAATCTGAAACACGAAGAATTCTGACCCGCGGCAGGAATTGAACTGATCAGTATTCCACTACAAGCCTGTTCAATCAATCTATGGTAAAACATTAATCTGCTGAGCAAAAAGCAGAAATCAGAAATAAGATTCAGAATGTGATTTGGAATTAGGAGCAATCTTAGCTAACGTGCCTTTAAAGCCATATTAGACGTTAAGAGTTCAGAAGTCTGGAGCTGCAGCAGCGTGAGGATATTAGAGAGTGGAGGAATCAGGAGCAACAGTCTCAGGTGTCCATCAGAGGAGGAGACGCCGCGTGTGTGACCCCTGAGTTCTACTGTGGACTAATGAAGCGTGACCCTCCAGACCTCACATGCACTCTCTTCACCCAGGAGAGTTAGCTACGCTACCAGAAACCTGCAGCTGTCACCAGAGAGATGGCTGAGGGAACAATATACAGCTGTGGATGGATGGACACGTGGGCAGCCGGGAGGCGTTCAATGACAGTGACGGACATTTGGACAAAGAATTATGTTATGTTTTCATACGGAGAGCAGAGAAGAGGGGAAATATTATAAGAGAACAGTAAAAAAGGACATAAATTTCAAGTCTTCTTTTGTAATTACTGTCATAATCTCTATGCAGACACATCACCAGACGTGTCCCGTCCCACCAGCACGTGGGACACGATAATAAATCATCTATGTCAATATGTGTGCTGTGTAGGCTACAGCCTCACAAAAGATGCTGTCAGAGTCCTCACTTTGAAGCTGTCACTTAAAGCAGCAGGGAAGCTTTTAAAGACTCCACTGCACCTGTGTGCATTACAGTTTCCAGCCTTTTCATGCGTTTCCCTCTGATCTACACGCTCTGAAGTCCCGCAGGATTGTCCCCTCGTCCAGGACAATAATCACATTAGTGTGTGATCCTCGCCGAGTCGCCGGCAGAGAGATGAATTCCAAACTTTGACTGCAGGGACTGGAATATTATTTGTGAGAACCAACACAGCACGCTCCTCTACATCCATTCACTCCGACTGAATGATGCTGGCAATTTCCCCAGATGAAACTTTGCCAAGGCAACACATGATCGATGGCTCCTGTAGCCCAAATCCTCACCTCCATCAGACCCCAAAGCAATTTATTTCTGCCAACAACTCGGAATTTCTGATGTCCCTGCGGCAAACAGAGTTGCAGCAGAATCTTGGATGCACGGAATCACCTTTGCTGCTTCATCCACTTTAATCCCTGCAACTCTTCCATATACAGCAAGTCAAAATTGGGACTTCAGCTTGTGAAATAGCATTTGAATAATCTCCTCCTTGCTCAAGGTTAGCCTGTGGACAGTGTTACAGTAGCCAGGCTGTTTGACAAGGCTGTCGGACACGCAGCTTCTTCTCCCCATCTCTTACTGGGAGTCAAACCGATCCGTCCTGATGCATAGCACCTTCCATAGATTGCACTAACCTGGTGTTAGAGCTGAAGGTTTGTTTTCATCGTCCGGTTTCATTAGCAGCAGTACTGGAGGCACTGGGAGGTCGGCTCTGGTCTTACTGGTGAGTCGTTACCTCGGTAAACAACGCTGTGTTCAACTGTGTGTTGTGTTCTAGAGCTCCTCCAGGCATTTAATCTGCTTTCAGCATAATAAAACCTAATCCACTACACCTACAGCTAATCTAGTCCTTTCAGCAGTTTCCATTTTAAATTGTGAGTTGACTGTCTTTATTAATATTATTTCCCAGATTTCTAATTTACTGCAAATGAAAACGTCAACAGGGCGGACAGACAGACAACGGTGGACACCCGCTGTAGTAATGCTGTCAGCCTGTGGGAACCACTGGCAACTGGTCACAATTAAACATTTATGGTGTCAGTCAAAACACCACAGTTCTGTTAATAGTTTCCAAATGTTTTTACACGGAGAAACACAAAAAAAAACTGCGTACAGTGCAAATCTCTAGCAACGGCTTAAACTATATTGGTAGATGCACAACGGGATACTTACAAACTCGGACTTCATTCGCAGCTCCAGTCTCCATCTGAGGGTTTCTTCTTCCAGTTTAGGCAATTAAACCCACAGGAGAAGGAAACCTTGATTAAACCTGATATGAAGATACACGCAGAGCGCTCGCGGAGCTCTGCTCCGCTCTGCGTTGAGAAGAACGGAGGCTCCGTCGTCACATATGTTGCCAAAGCCTCTAGTCTGGCAAAGGCGCTCATTAAGCTACTGACAGTCTTTCCCACAAAGCCCCCCATCCAAAGGCTATTCAACGGGTGTGTACAAAGGAGAGTGAAGGAATTCAAGTTTTATTTCATCCTCCCGTAACCCGCACATCCCCCATCGGCTGCGTGAATGACTGCACCTGAAGGCACAATGAGAACTACTTATTTGTAATGATCAACTGAGGAGGAAATGTGAACAACGAGTCGGGAAATCTGTTAAGTTCTGCAATTGCTGCAATCTTCTTCACTCAGCTGGTGACAATCTCCTTAATTGCTAATGCTGCAGAAGACTGTCACCAGGCATTAGTCCAGAGCTGTCAGTTCCTGGGAGCCCCCCACCCCCACCCCCACCCAGCCTGCTGTAAAATATTTCACTGAAAAGTCGATCTACTGCCTTTTACATTGAATTCAAGTGCCGACCGTTGGTGAAATGACCGTGCAGATGCACTTGAGTGGAGGCTGGGTGACATGTCTGGGGAAAGCTCAGTGCAGGGGAGAGTGCTGAGACTGCTGATAAGAGCCTTCCACCATCCCAACATACAAAAACCAACACGTTCCCTCTCCTCGGCACAAGAGGGGGAGGGGTGGAAGCAGCCCCAGTGTGGATGATGTATGATGTGGACCCCAGTCGCAGGCTTGAGCTTTAACCAGGAGAAAGGCAGAAAATGAATGGGGGGGGGGGGACTGTCCTGGTTGAATTATGCTGATGTGGGCTGTAACCGTGGTGAAAAACCAACCAAAGTCATGGCTGCACCAAGAGGAACCAGCAGCAGCGGATAACAAGGTTATTATTACTCAGGCTCTGCAAATGCTGACAGCTGGTGCAGGTGGAATAGAGCACCTGGAGAGGTGCAGCCATGTTGCTCTTCAGACATGTTATACGCTCACCTAAATAAGGAGCTACTGTGGATGAACCAGGAGGGCAGACGGAGCGTTCTCCTCTCCTTTAGTTCCGCAAAATCAAAATAATTCTGCACGGAAGTGAGCAGTAAGACCCTTCACTGGAAATCTTGCTTCATGTTTCTTTTTTTTTTTTTTGGCTAATTTGGTTTAAAAGACAGACGGTGAACATAATGAAGGAGGGCTAAAACTGGATCTGAGATTTTAGCCGGGAGGGGGTGACTGGTCTTTTCAGGAGGGGAGCAGTCAGCCAAAGTCAGTAACTGAGAACACTCACACGCCTCTGCAGCGTCTGTGCAGGGCTTTGGAGCCCGTAAGCTCTCTTTCAGCTACGGCAGGATGGAGCTGCCATTATGGCCACACAAACAGAGGGAAGCCTTATGAACTTTGCACAAATGCTTAGCGGTCCTGGGGTGGACAGCTCTGGAAGTCGGGAGGAGATTGGTAGCTCCGGGGGCGGCCTGCCAGTTCCAAAACGCTTAGTGTTGATGCACTCAGGCCAGACAAACCTGACATTGTCCTGGCCACTGCCCCCCACAGAAAGCCTCTTCCTCTGTGTCTCTGCTTCTCCAACTCATTACCATTTCCAACTCAGCTGATCCACTGATGCAAACAGGACTTTTCCTGGAAAGAAAGCAAATACTCCAGCAATTTCATACAAGAAGACACTTCAGAATGTGGAAGTGTCCACCATTAATGTAGATATAAGCTGTTGTTCAGACCAGGATAATCCGCCGTTGCCCGAGCAAAGGTTTACAACATCTGATTCCTGGCACATCTGTCTTATCTGTCCCACGCAGCGATCAATGAACGTTATCTGAGTGCTACAAGATGAGGGTCTGCAGCCATGTCCTGTCAGTGGGATTCAAATAATGCTCTCGGGGTTCTAAGCTGCCTTTTGCCCTTTTGCTCTGCACAACAGCACAAACCTGGTTTAAAACTAAGATGTTCTAATCAAGTAACAAAGCCTAATAAACGCCCCACATCAGGGTTTTTATCCTGTGCCACCTTAAAATCTCAAAAAACCAGCTGAGATAAATCATCAGTGAAGAACTCCCTGAGTGCTGAGGTGGTACAAAGACAATGTTTCTACCCGTTGGCAAATGTACTGGCTGCATGCAGTGTGAGGCTCCTCATTGAACTTTAGGCACGAGTCCCATCGTGCACAAGTCATCTGTTCCTCAGTCTGTCACAAACGGTCAATAAGAGTCCAACCTGGCACTCTGAGACAAAAGCAGGCAAACCATTAATATTACATGTGTGAGCAACCAGGAAATATGGAAATCAATGCCGATCTGTACTGTGCTTGTAGGTTCCCATAGCAACAGCTATTGCCATCTTAATGCTGCTCATTTAGTAATCGCCGGTTGATGTGCTCTGTTGCTGTTTCCCACAAAAAAATTCATGCGCTGCAGGTCAAAGTTTAGCAAGTCAAACTGAGAAAAGGTTGGAGCTGTGACGGGGACGTTTTATGACCTGTGGCTGCAAATTCAGAACAGACGAAATTCCAGTAATGCAGCTGCCAGTGTTTCTATTGAACGTTCCATTATCCCTGACACTTTAACAGTGTCCACAATTGCTTCCAGATCCACAACAACAGCTGATTTATGTAGCACAAAGCGCTACAGAGAAACCCCTCAAACAACAGATCATCTAAGAACATCAATCAAAGAAATCAAAAACACGAGTTGGGGCCGCGCACCTCCTGTGTTTCACCTGTTAAGAGCCGCTGGGGAATTGACTAATTCCAAGACAAACACTAGCGCGCGTTCACTCATTACAGCGTTAGCAGGCAGAACCGGGGCCAAGGTCTGTACCAGACTGGGATCCAACTCCCTCTGCTAGACCGCCGGACATCAGAGCTCCACAGATGGCGTGCACAGCGACGATGGCAGCGGTCGCGGCATCGCTAGTCTTGATCGCCACACCTAATAAACAAAAGAGCGTCTGTTCCGTAGCGGCCCGTTCAGTTCAGAGGTGACCTTTGTTTAGAGAAACAAACAAAACATTTTGGGATGAAGTATACGACTTGGGGCGCGGGCGGGTCAGTAAAAGACGTCTGACAGAACTCTGCGTCTGTCCACTCAGACGTCTGTGTTATCGTCTTTCCTCAGGTCACATCCAGCCATGACAAAGGCCTCTGCTCTCCTACCTTTTAGAGTGTGTGCACAGCTGACGACGAGTGTCCAGCAAACACCGACTTGGAAATGAATTATAATTAACGTGCTGTCTCTCAGTGAAATGTGTCGGCATGGTAACCGGTCTTTGAGACGCACCCTGGACACGCATCCATACACTGTCCATAGGTGTTCAGAGCAGGTCAGTCAAATCAAATCTCCTTCTCAGAGTGTGGCTCACTTGTTATCCTGATGACAGGTCCCACACAGGCTGGACGGATTAGTGGAGCTCTCTAGCGGTAACAGACCACCTGCTATTGAACAGAATTCAACAAAACACACTCGAGGCAGCAGAAATGTTTTCCTCAGTAATAATGTGCCATCAAGAAGGATTAATTCTTTCCAGAAAACAAGCTTTTTCCTGCTTATAGTGCTCTGACAAGGAAAAGCAGGGCAGATAATTTAGTTACCCGCCCACTCGCGATACGCGGTGTGGATCTAATAGCCTTTTAAGGAGTGGCCTGCTGGTCACCTCTTTACACACAACCCGGGGTCAGGCCTGCAGGAGCACTGAGGCAGAGCAGCCCGTCGCGCTACACAGTTAATCCTGCAGTGGAAAATGTTGGTGGGATCCGTTTCACATGGACGCACAGCAAGAGATGAGGAGGCAGACCGGTGTCTGAGATAAATTAAAGCTGCGTGTGTGCGGGTGTGGGTGGGTGTGTGTGCACTAGGTTGGGGGTGCTCAGGGCGAGGCTTTATTTGTATGTTTTTACACAGACTTGCTGGGAAGTAGGCTGGCTGCACAACCTTTCACGCTTCGTCCTCTGGGCCATTCACTGAGCGTATAAAAAGAACACTTACAGGTTCTACGCCAGTGTGTGTGGGCTGATAATGTTTCTTTGCCTTGGCAACAATAGAACAGCCATCATTCTCTAATATTCACCTCAAATATATCCTGTGAAGACAAAGACAGCACGCAGCACTTTACCTTCATCACACAGTGGTGGGAACCATTCCTCCCATTAGCCCAATTAGCCCCCGTCAGGCGCAGTAGCCCCCGGCCACGAGTCAATACGTACACGAACAAGTGCGCTGAAATGCAACCTTGTGGTTGTCATTGGTGATACTGCAAGTGTGATGTATGGTTCAGGAAAAGCGTAAGAACAAGACACTTGGGGAAGCAGCGGCTTATAAAACTTAAACCCGTTATAAACTATTCAATGAGTCTGGAGGGTGTTGTTGACAAAGTTTTGCCTACAACCTCATGAATCAAGTAGACGCCTCAATAAATCACAGACGTGTTTAGAAATTTATGGATGAACATAAAGAATTTCCCCAGTGCCAAACCTGATAGTGGATAGTGGCGCTAATAATAAATGACCAGTCATAAAAGTGCCCGTTTTCACTCATTATTCAATGTTTTATGGGTAGAAATTGTGAGGACCTGTGACCACGTGAAGGTGCGCTGAATAAAAGAGGTTAAACTGAAGCTGCAGCTGGAGGCTGGTTCATCAAATCAAGAGCTGAACGTTCTCAATGTCACTTGAAAGGAGGCTTGAACAAACGAGCCCAATGCAGATTCCAACTGCAACAGAGGCACACCCAGAAAGTTAGCGTTTCGCAACCTAACAGAACAGACGGGGCATTAAAAAAAGCGGTGAATGGGGCTTTAGGAGCTGGAGCCTTTGTCAGGCTAACATCAAACGCTCTGTCTGAGGACAGAATAAAGCTTTGTGTCTTTTGTGTTGGGGGAGATCTGCTTTCTGCGGCGCTAAACGTCACACAGAGATAAAACATTTCACTGGAATTAGTCACTAATTCCTAGACAAGCACGAAAATGCACATAAATAATCAGAAATACTGATGTGAAATTATATTGAAATGTGTTTATTTCGGTCTCCAGAGAGCTGAGGGAGAACCACTGTCCTCAGGTTCTACTGATAAGATAAAAGAACCTTTAGATGCAATTTGGTGCTGTAACGTCTCCTCCAGGGGGGATAAATTGAATTTCCTTAATCGTAAAATCGAAGCTGAACAGAAGAGTAGAAAGGAAGATAATTGGGAATTAAATCAGTGGTGTTGGAGTGATATGTGTATCAGCAGCCTCGAAGAACGACGGCAGCAATAATCAAAGCCGATCATTGCTCATAGATCCGGTTGGCAGCTTGGGCCACATTCCACCTACATGGTGGCCAAATCCGAGTCACGAACTCAGCTTACTTCCTGGCACGTCCACACGGATGCCGGACAATCAGGCCGCCCTGCACCGACGTAACGCTCATTTCTTTTGATGCTAAACTCAAAAGAGTCAAATTAAGAGGGCCTTTTCCACAGTGACTCGTAGGTTCAGTGTTATATAATAACTGCAGACGCTGATAATGAAGAGCTGCAAATGTGCCCAAACCGTCCTGGATTTCAACATAACCTTGAGCAGCAGATTGAAAACTTACTGGAAAGTTGTCAGTCAGCTTTGTGATCAGGTACCAGTGTGGTGCTGATAAGAAGCAGGTGATAATCTTGTTAGACAACACAAGGCAACAACACAGTCGCCTCCAGTAATTTCCTGTTTCATCCAGACTTGTCGCCACCCCGTGCTGTCCGTCCATCCGTGCGTTGGTCCACACAGTGCGCATCACATGATTATCATTTAATTAACATGGACAGTGCTGTTTTATCTCATCTTCAGTGGGTTCGATAATAGATAACCTGACATGCTGTAAATGGAGTGAAGAGAAAAGCTTAATGCATTCTGTTGGCTAATCATTCACAGGGTTCGACGCAACAGCAAACGCGCTGCACCAGAATGTCACTCAAGAAAAACCTTTTGACACATTGTCAATCCGGCAGGCTGGAGTCTGCCTGCCTTCCAGCACCCGGCCAGATAAGCAGCCATTACCTTCCCCGAGCAATCACTAAATCCTGCCTGCACTTCATTTATCACCTCACAGCAAGTTTCTCCCCATCAAAACTCATTTTGACACCATTTAACGAACAACTGTCGTGACTACGCCTCCATTTGCTTTCCCCACACCGGCATCTGCAGCTTCACAGAGTCGAAGTGTCGAGGTCGGCGGGTAGAAAAGCTCCGATGAAAACAGAGCGGCAGAAACAAGCTGGCGTGCTGATTCCAGCAGGAAAACACAAGGACTCAGACAGCCTGTTTAGGAAAAGTCCAGAGTTTTGTTTTTGTCATATTTGTCATGTCCTCTAATGTGTCTGGGCTTTCATGCAGCCGCAGCCACCATTAAGGAGGACATGGCCATGTCGTGACATGAGAACCCTTATTAATGTGTTAAGAGCTGGAGGCATTAGCATTTTGGACGCCTCTGAATGGAGGCGTTTGTTCCTCTTCCTGTGCCCCCCTGAAAGACTCTATTAAAGGAAGCTTTAGGAATGGCTCTGTTTTGGACATGCTGGCGTTGGAACAGGATGGAAAGAACTCTGAAGAGCAGCTTTTCCTCGAAAACACGTACGGTTTATTTCAAGTAACAACGCAAACTGCTGTTCTGTAGCGAGGAGGTATCAAAAGAACCAAACTGCTTTTCTGCAGATAAATCACATAAACAAGCATCGCGAAACATTTTAGATAAAAGCCAAAATGGAATCAGAAAACCCTCCTCTAATGAAGAGATTGATCACTGCTGTGCAGCAGGACATGCGCTCTATCAGAGACGCTCCAATCTTCCCACCTTCAGCATGGTGCCTTCAGAACATCCATTATGCATTTCCCCCGCCTCAGCTAATGATGCTCGGTACACAGAAAGATGCAGGCATCTTCGAATTCGACTCCTTATCGTCCGAGATCTGCTGTTCTCCCATCCACAATGAGGTTATTGGAAAAACAGTATTGATCGGAATAAACTGGAACCAGCGCGGCTCGCTAATTAGCTACAAAAAACTGTGTCACTTCTGGCTTATTGAAGACATTTACTTCATTTGTAAAGATGAAATCCCCCTCAGCAACATTCAGTTTCACTAGGTTTTTATTTTAGGTTGCTTTAAAAAAAAAGATAATGTTTGCATTCTGTACTGCTCACTTTAATATATGGTGCAAATATAAGTCTGGGAATAAATCAAAGCTCTGCTCCTGTCTTAATCAGTGATTTACCCCAAAAACCTTGAGAGTTGGAACAATCAGTCATGCACAGGAGAAATTATTCAGTTTTGCTATGAGGTTAATGAAAATAAAACTCCCAGAGTAGAGTTGGATTAATGTGAAAGCGTATTGATCAGTAAAGTGCATGTTTGGAGGAGGGGAAGAGTGGCACGTGCAGCAGATCCAATCCCGATGACTGCGGGCTGTTCTAGAAAGAGTTCATCTGAAAGCCTGAAAATCTATACTGTCGCTGTGGAACGACGCAGCATTGGGGGTTGAAGATCTACTATTGGTAATTGGGAAAAAAGAACATCATGTAACATTTTTCACTGTGACTGGAGAAATAAAGTAATTTGATGAATGTGCCTTGTCAAGTATTGATTTCCAAATATTACATTTAAAGCGGTCTCGAACAACAGAGGCCATAAATCATCTTTTTGTTAGTTTTGCACACATTAACTATCACATTCTGATTGGGACATTCTTTGATATCAACACTTGGCTGGTTAACATTTTAAAACCCAATTAGTGGAGCGATGCATCCAGAGTGCATCGCTCCAGCAGCCCATCCCCCCACCATTTCCCCAATTCCCTCTTCTCAATATTGGAACAACAGCTCCTCATCCAGATTTTAAATGAAGATAAATGAGGACAAACTCCCCAGTTAGACGCCTTCATTGATTTAAGGGCTGCTGAAACGGCACCTCGACACTTCTTCGCGGCACGTTTCTGCTACGGTGGCAGAACCGGAACAATTCATAAACCTGAAGGGTTTCCCGAATTATACCTGGTGCAAACATCAGTTTAATATTGGTGTCATGTGCGCGTAGCAACCGTACCAAACAGTCTTCTAAATCTGGAACAGGAACGATCTGCAAATTCATCTCGTCATGAATCATTGGCGTGTTCACACCCTGAAGTCCCAAATGAAGCCCTCGAACGTGCTGAGGCAGCAGAACCGGGGCAGCCATTAGTGTCCACACCAGCGCCGCCTTAATGATGATGCCTCTAGACTTGCTGTGCTCTGCAATCTGGGCACCAGAACCCACTTGGCTCCGAACGGGAGGGATTCCCCGGCACGCTGTTCTGTCGCAGTCAGGCGACGTTTGCACAGCAGGAATTTCATGCATCCGAGCTCGAGTTTTGAATTTCTGCTCCTCAGCCTGAGCCCACAAGTCCTCCAATAAAGTGAGGCGAGCATGAAAATGTTGCAGGAGTTGTGCGTCGCTGTTTGAACTCACACGGGTTCATTTCACCTGCTTCATCGCGGCTGGAGTCACAGCCGCTTCGGTGTTGTCAAAAAAGTTACTCCGTCTACATCCGAGAATTATTTCTCTCCACCAATAATAGCTTTAATAGCTTGTTTGCTAACGCTTTATACACACAGCTGTTCCCCATCCATTTGCAACCCAGACAGTGGAAGTGAACTGAATATTTCTGAGACGCTACAGTGACAAGAATATTAAACCCAAACGGGGTCTATTTCCCAGAGAAAGTATTTAAAAAGCTATCAGTCTAACTGTTATTTCTGTGCTTTACATCTCCGGAGGCGACAGATGAAGCTGTTGCTGTTGAGATTCCTTCTTTCCCTGTGATCCTCACATTCTTCTGTCAACTTACAAGCAGAACATCGGTCTTGCTGTGTCGCGTTAACGCGCTCCCCTTCAAGAACCGGAGGGGACGTGTTTTTCACTCACTTTGAATAGTTCTTTCCACTGTAATTGTGTGGGGGACGAAATGAGGCGTGCCGTTCGCTTCGTCGCCGAGGCGGCTGAAACGGAGCCAACCCGGAAGCCGCTCTGCTCTTAAGAGGGCGGAAAAATGAGCAGCGCGTTTGAAGCGAAGTGGCCGCCGTTGCCAAGTCTGCAGGTCTGAAGGTTGAGTGAGAGCCAAGAAAGTAGGGCTGTGTTCTCTGTTCTATTGTGATCGGAGCGAGGGGGGCCTGCACAATGGAGGGGGTTAATAGCACTGCTGCTGACACACTTTCGACCCCGGCTTAAGTCCCATCGCACTGTAGGTGGTAAAGAAAAGGAAGGCTCACTGATTAAAGGGGCCCCCATGTGCTTTTAAAGACATTTGATACGGCCCGCGAGAAGACCTGCTCGTAACCTTCAGTTTCCTCACCTCACCACCGCTAAACCACAGGAAGTGGAACCATCTGTAACAAACGGGGGAACCGGAGACTCGATGACTGCACGGGGGCAGCCAAGTACTTCCCCAGCAGGTGAGGTGCACCACAGCAGAAGAAGAGAAAGATACGCGCCCTCGGGGAATCAGACGGCACACACCCGCGAGGGCATGTTGGCCTGGACTTCACCCGCCTCACAGTGTGAAGAGGATGGCCTCAAATCCACAACGGAGCCTCAGCTGGAGGAGGTGGCGGAAAGAGGGGGATTACTGAGGTGTGAAAGGTTAAAAAAAAAACAGAGGTAGGAATTAGTTACCACGGGGGCACACGTGAACTCGTCAGCTGTCAGAGCTGACAGCCCTCAAGGCTAATGGTGGCTATTAAACATGTTTTCTGGGATGATGTCTGCCAACATCCCGTGTCAAACTGTCATCCATGACTATAATGGCCCCCGAATTATCACCCCCCCCCCCATGGAGTTGGCAGGCTCTTGTTCCTCCATTATAAATAGCAGCAGTGACATCGGCGTGCATTAGCTCCTCCTTATTGTGCAGCGGAGTCAGAGGAGTTTTATTTCTTTCTCAAATAAACTTAAACTTTTTTTCCTCTTCTTCTTCACTGGAGTTAATGAGTTCACGGGGAAAGACATCACGCATGACTGGATGGAATTTAATGTGCAATTTCAAAAGCGGCTGTGAAACACAAGTGGTCTGAGGTTGGCGAACGCCTCACACACAAAAACACCGTTCCTTCCCCAAATGATGTCCCGTTTCTCTTATCAGACTCGTGGCGCCGAATTAGAGGAAAAGCTGCTCCCAGGACTCAGTCCCTCAGTCACCACATCAATCATGGTGGCATGAAGGCAATTTAAATGTAAATTCTTAAAAACCAAAAACTGCAGCTCTTTAGGAGTCGCCAAAGTTGGAGACGACTTCACCGGGAAGACGAGAAAAAAGCATCCCAGAATAACTGTTACGTGTCACATCTGTTGGGGGAGAGTTTGCAGGAATATCAAAGAAGAATTCTCTGGGATCACCTCCATTGATCTGTTTTGGTTGCTTAAAGCTGCGCTCGGAGCCTCTGAGCCGCTCCAAATCGGCAAAGCTCACGCTAAAATGAAACTGTACTCCGATCATGGCCGTGCTGAGCTTTAAGCCCAAAACCTCTGGATCATCCAGATGTGGAATCTGACTGTCAGCTTGACCAGAACTTGAACTGGAGCACAATGGAATGAAGCAAAAGCATCTGGACTGTCAATCACTGACAGATGCTCCACAGACAGCAGAAACACTCCTCTGTCTTCATCCAACCATCATCCATCCATCCATCATCATCCATCCATCATCCATCCATCCATCCATCCATCCACCACCCCTCCATCCACCCACCCCTCCATCCATCCATCCATCCACCCATCCACCCATCATCCATCCATCCATCCACCCAGCCACCCAGCAGCCAGCCAGCCAGCCAGCCACCCAGCAGCCAGCCAGCCAGCCAGCCAGCCAGCCAGCCAGCCAGCCAGCCACCCAGCAGCCAGCCAGCCAGCCAGCCAGCCACCCAGCCACCCACCCCTCCATCCATCCATCCTCCATCCATCCATATATCATCCATCCACCACCCTCCATCCACCCACCCCTCCATCCATCCATCCATCCATCCATCATCATCCATCCATCATCCATACATCCATCCATCCACCCACCCCTCCATCCATCCATCCATCCATCCACCCACTCACACATCTCACACTGAATACACATAAAGCTGATTCTTCATCAATGATGAGACACAACGTCTGATTATTTTCCAAACAGCCAACGAGTCTCCAGCTGCTGATCCGACATGACTGTGACGGAACAAGTCCAGCTTTGCCTGGCAACACTCTCTGGATCAGCACTCACAGGGAAACGGGGCCGTCTTAATCACACCAAATGGCATTTATCATTCATTCTATCAATGTTTTCTCTGGCTCTGTGTGCTATTCTGTGCATTGAGCAGCTTTTTAAAAAAATGAAGAACGGGTATCAAATTTCAGAGTGGAACTGATTGTGCTGGTGTTTGACTAGAACGATGCTAATAGCAGTTTTCAGCAAATCCACAATAGTGATTAGCTAATGCTGTTAAATACTATTTAGCCATAGTAACTGTCACGTGCAATAAAAATGAGTCGCTTCATAATAACTAAGTTATTTAATCTTTTTTAGCTTTAACCCTCAATTTTCAATTAAAACAAAAAGATCGGATGGGGCGGCTGCTCCTGTTGTACAGACAAATCCATCTGCGGCTACTCATTAAATGTGGAAACCACAAAAAAATAGAAGGTGAGATTATTTGCAATCCAATGAGACCAAGACGTCCCAGTTTCTAGGCAAAAAAAACCGTCTTGTTAAATTAATGAGGTCAAAAAGGTCGGCGGTTCAGAGCAGGTCGCACTTTTAAAATGGGAACATGGAGCTCCACCAAGATGATGAATTCTTTTGGATTCATTCCATCTTGGCTCGATTCCTGCACTCAACATTTGTTCCGTCTGGAGGTGAGTACATTAAGAAATGAACACGCTGAGTTTGGGCTCGTTTATGACGCATGACAAATCATCTCAATATTAAATCCTGCTGGAAAATCCTGTCGCCTTGACTGATGACAGAAGTTCTGTGTTTGGACAAAATGCGGATATAAGAATGAAAACCAAGGAAGTCTTCCGTTTCCTGTTTCAGTCCATCGGCGACGTTACATCCTCCATCATGTTTTATTATTCCATCACGTTTGATATTGGATGGGAGTTTTGCTTGACTCCAGGCCTCGGTGGACTAGCAGACATGAAGCTTGTATGTTCACACCACATCGACATACGTACACGGAGCAACATCAGCTTCGGGCGCCACGCAGCCCATTAAAAGCACCTTACAGACCCCGACGCTGTGTAATGAGGCCCCCGGGGAAGCGCGTGGACACGGGGCACCGCCATCCTGTCACACTAACATATATAACTCACCTCCGTCTGCTGCACAATCTCATCTAACAGACAATCAAGAACAGAGTCCTACACTAAAATTACATTTTAAACAAATTCCTTGTGGCTGCAGAAAGAGGATGTCCTCAACCCTGCGGTATACCTGTGTAGATATAATGGGACGCCGAAGAACGACCATAAATAACCGGCCTTTTCCACATTAGAACCCGCTCTGCTGCTGTAATTGCAAACTGAGTTAAATGTCGTGGTTGGGGACTCATATTTGGCAATCGAGAGTGAGGCAATTCAAGATGGATCCCTGGATCAGATACATTTGAAACAGTTTCACGTCTGTCCCAGCAGCCTCTGTGTCCCCTTGTCCCTCACACATGTCCTTCTCCATCCTGGGTGCCCTTCACATCTGGGTCCCAGGGGTCCCTTTGCAACCTTCCACAAGCAGCTTCACACAATACCCTTCATGGAAGACAAAGCCAGCGTGATACCAGACTTCTCTGTTCTTTTCTCTACATTTGTCACTTTTACTTCCGACGCTCTTTGTTCTTCTTGCCTCCGTATGCATCAGTTATTCCAAATTGAACCTGCAATTGAAATGGAAATCATCCCAACATCCCAGTGGCTTTAGAGCAATAACTTCTTGCTCCTAGAGGCGTAGCTGTCATTTTTGTTGTTCCTCAGAGATTCTCATGGTTGTGTTGCCCTTTTCACCAGCGCTTTGCCACAAACATTGAATTTAGAGTCTATTTACCGGGTGATTCAACAAAGGCTTTAGAAATCAGAGTCGGTTTGCAAGAATCAGGACAATATGTCTGAAAAATGAGGGTGAAGCTGACAGCAATGCACAGTAGGATTAAATTCTTGTCATGTGGCTCCTTCCTGGTTCCCTGGTCGTGGGGTTTTTGAGCAGTATTATGTAAACTGCTTAATTAAACATAAAAAAAAAACCTATTTGAAAACCGTATGAGACACTATAACAGAACGCATCATTCTCCCTGTCTCTCACTGCAACAGGGGGTGGACCATTCCCAGGAAAAACACATCCACAAACAGCCTGGAGGAAAAAAGGAAGGAAAACAAACCAAAGATGCGCATAAACGCTCATAAAAAACTCAAACGCTGGCATTTTCCAGATGATGAAATGTAAACATTAGGATACTTGGGCAGACATGAATGCTTGCACTTCCTTTAAGAGGCATTAAAAACAACACATATGTGCAAAATGTGGCTGTCACAAAACAATGTGTGTCACACAATGGCCTTCAGGCAGGACTGTGCACGGCAGGTTCTGCCACTGACCTCTGACCCCCCTCCTGCTGGGACAAAAAGCACTGCGCATATGAGATAACGCTGACCTCTGATTTGTCCTTGTATTAACTTTCCTGATTAATTGTCCGTGCAGTGGCAGAAATCACTGATCAGGGTAACCCGGGGGCCCCTGATGATGCAGTGACCTGTTCAAAAAAGAAATAGAGCTTGATTCTGGTGATCAGCAGCTCTTATCCTCATCAACCCTCTGCTCCTCCATCCCCCATCAAAGGCGGCGAGCAGGGAGTCATTTACAGCCTGGCTGGCTCTCGGCTCTGAACCGGTCGCAGGTATCACATAAAATCTGCCAGGGAACAGTCATGAAATGAATATTTCATTTCGCCAAACCTATTTCCAGAACGTAATGGCTGGAATGTGGTTTTCCGGCTGCCGTCGTGACAAACATGAAAGAGGAGGGCTCAGGTACGCCGGCACTGCAGCACCAGCAACTCTGCCTGCAGCACGTTGACACTGTAATTGCATGTAGTGCCGAGCTGAACATCAAGCATCTGCTCAGTCTGCTTTATTAGATATGAGTTGTTTTACATTTGCCCGCTGGATGAGCACCAGTGACCTGTGCTCGTAAGTCGGGCTGGAATCAGGATCTTTGGTTTCTGAATAAAAGGACATTCATCAAGCGGCTGAAATGAAGCAGCAGTACAATCCTGAAGAATTCAGGGTTTTTTTTTAAATCTTGTGCTGCAAAACTCAAATCCACAACTTGCTGCAGCTCAGCCACAGTGAATGTGCGTCTGTCGGTCTGCTTTGTTGGCGTCCAGGTGCACCCACAGGAGGCACAAAGAGGAAACCTTCTGTGTTTTTCACAGAAAAAAAGCGGCCTCTCAGACTGGATGGCAGAGAGCAAACACACATTATGAGTCCAAACATGCCTCTGCAACACAAACACACACCTCACAAACCAAACTGCTTCATTTTCCTCACAGTGCGAGACACATTTCCAGGTTATGATGCTTTCAGATCCCGGAGGTGCTGACGACACATCAAGCACTGAACTCACCAGCACGTGTGCGCGTTCTCATCATCGTACTCGCTTTTCACTGCTTTCCCAAATGGAAGCAGCTTATTATGATTGTAATATTGTTATACTGCTGTAATCACACAGTTCTGGCACTTGTTGCTGTGCTGGAAATTTGGCAGACTTGTGTTATTCATCATGTGTGAAGAAAAGATCTTCCAACTCAACAGCAGCATCTGCAAGTGAAGCTGTTGAAGCCACGGCTCAGAACCTCGTAAAGCTTCGCCAGGTTTTCAAAAACTGAGAAACCGGTCGGATAACGACTCCCTTCTCTCTGTTTTTGATAGCGTCAGATTTTGTCAGATAGCGTTTGAAGAAAGGGACCAATGTCTGCCACAAAGAACATTCTGTTTCCTGCATTTTGTAATCATAGAGTTAAAAGAAAGAAAGGGGTCCATGAAATGCACCAGGTCAGCCCTGCATATTAAGTACGGAGAACACAGGCTGACGTGAACCAGCTGAGAAGATGGTGGACACTTTGCTTGTCCAATTACTGGCTCTTGTTCAAATTGTTTGGTGAGAAGCATTCGACCTACTTCTGGACACAAAGCATCACTGCCCTGAATACAGAGCGGCTGGTGAACACGTGTGATGACAACAGCGTTCAGAGCCTCTTGTCTTTGGCCTGGAAATAAAACTCAGGCAGCTTACCTGATGTAGGATCATTCATAGCCTGTGTGCTCGGGGCCCGACATGGAAGGGTGCAGTCGGGACGATGTAAGGAGGATCTGCTGCATTTGGAGAACAGCTTGAGATGATTTGATTTACTAGCAGCGGTCTGACCTTCAAAAAGCCTGTTTTAAACCTCGGAGCAGAGTCGCTGTGAGCCGCAGGGCCACGGCGCTCGTCACTGCGCCACATGCTGAGCAGAGTTCTTTGGAAAACCACAAACTTTGTTACAGACGACGCAGGCCCCGATAATTGTGTCAAGCACAAAAGAGAAGCATCAAAAGGAATACAAATATGAAATTATGGGTAAACTATGAAATGCTTGAGTTTCCAGGGATTCCCTCAAAGGCTTAATCTATAATGAGACACAACACAGAGGAGATCAACGTTTGAATCCCTCTCACATGCTGCATAATAAATTTGCATCCTTGTAAATATTCATATTAAGGGAGTCACTTTATAAAGCATGTGAAATAGATGTGGGGTGTGTGAATGCAACCTGTCAAGCTAGACTAACACACAACAGGAAAACACCACAAGACCGGTCTTTGAATTAGACTGATGTGAGGGTAATCGCACTCATCGGAGAGTCATCAGTCATTCTCCTCTCGTGTCAGTCGTCCTTTACACTCACACACAACCACCCAATATCCTCATGTGTGGAGAGGCTTTTTTTAAAAAAGAGGATGTGATTTGTCCACATGTGTAAACACCCATTTGTGCAGAATTTCAACATCCAGAGCTGCAGATGTCGATCAAGACTGGTTCTGTTTGCTGGTGGATGCAAGTGTGCTTCAGCTCAGTATGAGGAGGCAGGCTGATGGTCAGCAGGGTGGGAAAAAGGCTGGCAGAGCAGCATCAGCACTCCTCATCACGTGCACTGTAGAACTAAGAGCAATATCGCCATTAAGCCTGAAAGTATCAGGCAGGTAAACCTGCTCCAGCTGGATTCACCTTCAACATGTCTCAAACCACAACTCAATATTCTACACGTGAAAATGGTTCAAGGAGAACTACGTGTTACCGCAGGGAATCTTCCCTTTTTCCTCCGCACGCACCTGCCACAGATGGACGTGCGCGATCAAATATCACCAAGCTGCGCGTTACACGTCACACCTTTCTTAATTAAAAGAGAACTGCAACAAGTAACAGTCAACAGGGAGTCGGGGTGGAAATAACCTGACTGACACAAAGATGGTGAAAACTCACCTTGAGGGCTCCGTCAGTCGCGCCGAGTCGGTCCCCAAAGTTGAACCGCTGGAGGAGAGCCGAGGACGCGGGCTGGAGCGCTCAGTAACGCCGCTGCGCTTGCCTGGCACTGGAGCCGGAGAGCCGCCTCCTCCTCCTCCTCCTTCTCCTCCTCCGCCCCCTGGATGCTACTATCACCAACCCCCCCGCCTCTGCAGGGCGAAAAAAAAAAAGTAATAGCGTTTTCTTTTCCGTCTCCTCCAACAAAGAGAGACTTAAAGAAAAGAAGGGACCCTATCGCAGTCAATAGGTTTTACCAAACCCCATGGCAACGCAGGGAAAGCGTGAGTAACTTCCCCACGTTGTGACCGGGTTAAAGCGGCCCCTCCCTCCCCAACACCCCCCGCAAAAAACAAAAAAAAACAACAGTGACAGCGACATTATTCCCAAGCCCCGGAATGAGCAGGTCTTAAAGGGGGGGAGGAGAAGCAGAGGGGGCAGTAAATTACAACCATGGATGGAGATATGGATGGAAAGATTCCACTGATTCATCCTGATTTGAAGATTTCAGTATCAATGCCATTCCAATAGATAGATAGATAGATAGATAGATAGATAGATAGATAGATAGATAGATAGATAGATAGATAGATAGATAGATAGATAGATAGATAGATAGATAGATAGATAGATAGATAGATAGATAGATAGATAGATAGATAGAATTTAAAGGTCCAGGATTTAGGTTAATATTACGCAATAGAGCAACGTCAGGGTTACATTATCTGGGTCTGGTACGTGAAAGAGCAGCTCCCAGATCCAGACAGAACCACCTCCCAGACCACCGCCGGCCGTCTGCTGACACTGACGTTCAGCCGTTCAGCCGTTGGAGGAGCAGATGATGGATGCCTGCGGCGAGTGTTGGGAGACAATAAACAGACGATGGAGTCACAACCCCTGCGTTCTGTCCTTAGATACAGAATCCGTCTTTCTCCTCTCGACCCACTCATCTGGCATCACAGCTGTCTGGAACAAACGTGTATAAATCCGGCTACTGACTCAGAGGTGACAGCAAGTGAGGCGAACGTGACTGGAAACGGCGAGAGCCCCCTCCTTCCACGTCATTTCCAGGTTGGGGAGCTAGTCAATTTCTGTCGGCGGCTCTGGGGTTATTGGATAAATTGATTTTCAGCTGACCTTTCCTGGCCGCTCCTCTGATGGAGAGTTCTTAATGATCCGGTGCTGTCAGAGGTGCCGGGATCAGGCCGGTGTGCAGACTGTTATCTGCACGTGTTGACAGTGTGATGAAGAGCGTTGGGCGGCTCCCCACTGGCAGAATAAACACTTGTAAATGTGATGCTATGCACCACACTGCAATATAAGCTCATCTCCTTCTGATACATTTATGAAAATGCCAAGAGAAACAATAAATAGACATGAAAAATATAATAATTAACATAAGAAATCCACAATTTTGTCATGGGGAGGGTTAAATACTTCAATCCTGCAGGTGCCTTGGATGTTTTGAACTGGTGGACTGGTCCCAGTTTAGCATCCAGCCTGTAAACTGGTCATATAATCAGTGAGCTATCATGTAATGGGGATATATGATGCTATACCATAACAGGCATCTTTCAAAGCAGAATTTCATCTCAGACTAATCTGGCTTCGGCTAGTTTCCACAGGATGCTGCACCCTGGACTGAAAGCATCGATGCCATGGTGTAATTTCATTTACTGGTTTAGAAGATGATATAGAAGACTGATGACTTTCAGGCAGGATGGGAGAGGTCACAGGGTCACAGATAGCTGGAGCTGCTAGCCACCAGGTAAGAGTCTGATTTCTGATGGAAAAATCCTCCTGGAATTAGAACTTTCAGAGCAACTGCTGGTTAATTCAAGTCTGAAGCTTAATCTGTGCTGAAGGTTGTATTTCATGATTTCATTATTATTCCATTTGTTTCTGCCTGAAAGTTAAAATGCCCAAATGTCAGTTGCTACGATCCCCCCCCACCACCGTGTCAATGTGGTGAGTAAAGTTGGTTGCTAGGTAACAGAGATATAACTGCTTGGATTTGCTGTTAGCGATTTTCTAAACAAGTCAGATGGGGGAAAATATGTTTTTTTAATACAAGTAAGGATTTGCTCTTCTATAAGCCCAAACTAATCAAATCTGATCCTGTCCCTCTCAAGTCTTCCGATAGGATCTAGAACTGAGCTCCAGGTCATCTTCTTGTTCATCTCCATCCAACTGGCACCCCGCTTGGAAGAGAGGAGCTCTCTGTTACACAAAGAAGGGAAATGAAGACATTGGTGTTAATCTGAATAACCTGATTTGGGGTATCATAAGCACACAGAATGGATTGCATAATGGTTTGGCTGAGCAATAAGGGTAAGCTGATATCTCTGAGGTGCTCCGCGTTATGGTGAGAGTCTTATCACCCAAATTAGATTTGGTGCAGCATCTGCTTCCTTTCTCTCAGCACGAAGGGCCTCATCTCGAAGAAGCAAATGTGATACTGAAGCTTTGGGCCGTGAGCTCACAACTGGAGGTATCAACAACTGGATTGGGGTTCATCATTTACAGATGTTGCTTTCTTTGCTTTTCTGTCTGCAGTTGCCTGCAGATCTGATTTCATGTGTATGATTCCTGTGTCTGAGCGAGTTAGTGAAGCTGTTGAAGAATGGAGGCATGTTTCATGTAAATGTGAGCCGTGAGCAATAATCACTCATCTAAATCTGCTGAGATCAGATCCTGGAACTGCCTGTGACACACCGAGGACGCCAGACTAATCAGACGTGTGCAGCATGGATGCAGCTTGCAGAGACAATTATGTCTTTAGCATCTTCGGTCCTGCAGAGACGTGGATGCAGTCGCTCCAAAACCAGCCGCCAACGTGTAGAAAACTGTAAAATATTCCTCTGCCTAACGTGTCCTGATGCTTTACTCATGTGGGTTTGGGTCAGGGGGCGGTTCTTCAGTCTGTAGGGATATTGGGCACACAGCTGATCGGAACCATGTTGGGCCTTGGGGCCCCAGAGACAACGGCGGGGCCCTCAGGTGCTCGCTAATGGACCTCCTCTAGAGCGCTGGCTCCCGACCAAGGCCGCAGGCACGGTGCACTGATCCTTGATTTGAATCATTCATGGGTCCTCTTGAACCCTTGTTCTGAATCAGTAGGGGGGCATTTTAGCCCATAACCCCGGCCAGTTTGTCTTCTGGAATTCCCAAAGAACAAAGAGAGGATTCACACGTGAACCTTCTGCCCATGCTGTTCAGATGAGTACGCAGACTTTTATTACAAGAAATATGAGATAATGTGAACCAACAAGTGTTCCCATTATTGATGAGTATAAAATATGACGCCTGGATGAAAGCAAACCCAGCACATGAACTCGCGCAGCTCCCCCAGTGAGCGAGGCAGGGCTGGGCCTCATTACGTGACAGTGAATGTGAGATTTCCATTGGAGATGGAGAGAGGGGGGAAAGAATGAGCTGGTGCCGTCGACGCGGGCCCTGAAAACAGACCCTGCGTTGTCAAAGGTGTCAGAGTTCACGGGCAGAGCAGAGCATGAATGAACATACCCCCCCATCGCTCACTTCCGTCCTGCGTCTTTTTCTGTACTGACGTGTTTCCCCGTCTTTCCTTCTACTTCTGTATCGTGGAATATCACTGCGGGGCAGAAATCCCCCTCATTGAGGTCTGCAGGGCTGCATAATGAGAATAAATGAGCTGGAAGTAAATATGCAGTCTGTGCTGTGTGTCCCACTATAGCAGTCAGCCCATAGGCTTTCATCAAAAATTAAGATGGATCGCATCTCCAAATGCACAAATCAGTGCTTTTCAGTGTTGTATTTATCTAATGTGGAATTCAAAGGCGCTTTCAAAGGGTTTATTTGGAACATTATGGCTCCTCCCAGTCTTGTGTAGTGCCAATGTGAAATGAACATTAAGTGTAAAATCATTCAGCAAATCACGTAGATATGAAATATTCAGGCTACAAGGCGGAGCGATCACATGATGAGAGAATAAAGGGGTAGCTGAGCTTCCTCAGGGGAGCTTTGAACACAATATACAATGTTTTGCATGAACCCCATCGACTTTGAGAGCACAGAGGATTTAAGGTACAACTCTGGGCTGCAGGAAAACCAGCATCATCCATTTCTATCAGCATCAGGTGACTGTAAACAGTAGAATGGTCGCTGCAGATACGTAAAAAGACGATGCAGGACTTTTTCTTCTTTTCTTTTTGAAGATAAATGCTGCTAAAAGAGCGGTGCAGCACAAAAACTGCCCCCCAGCACAGCAGATCCCGACTGGGGGAGGAAAACAACCCTGCCTGTTCGCTCCGGCGCCGCCCTTCCTCTCATGTCGGTAAGAGAGTGAATGTTTAATGAGGAACGGTGATAGTACGACTTTACCAAAGGAAACAGAACCTGGTTTGTGGTGGAGGCTCGCGCTCACGTGCACTCGCTTTCCTGTCAACAAGGACAGAGCGCATCAGCTCATCTGGAGGAAAGCTGTTTGCAATAGAACAGTTTTGGGTCCACTTCCCGGCTCTTGTGTCGTTTATAAGACCCAAGTAAACAGAAAAACTGTGTTCAGAACAGTTTGAGACGTCGTGCACGAAGAACACTAAATGATACATGATCGTGGCGAAGCAATCCGAGGAGTTCAGGATAATGTGCCTGGTTTTCCGGTAGACTCCAGGCGGCGTTGCTATATTGCAGCAATGCATCATGGGATAGGACACAGGATGACAATTGAGATTTAGTGAATGAGGGGGTTTTGGTGGCTCCGCTGCATCGTGTGAACAACATCTGCAGCCTCCCTGTGGCTCCTGGCGAGGCAGCGTCGCAGCCCCGAGGCAGCAACATGCAGGAAGCGCCAGAGGCACCGACGTGGCTCCCGATCCGTAATTAATATCAGCAGCAGGTTGGAGGAGGGCGTTTTCCTCCAGCATATTGCTTCGCGCGCAGGCGTTCTCCCCGGGGAGAGCGCCAGGGCTCGATCACACGCCTTCACGGAATCATTTCCACTTTATGAGATCTACAAGGAGCATCCGCTCACCCAATAAAGTCTGAGGGAATACCCCAGCGTCTGGATGAGGGTGTCGGCGATGGGGGGCTCACGGTACGAAAGCTGTTTCCATAGCAATGCAAATATCGCAGCGGAATTTTAAGCAGAGATGGGAAACAGGTGCCAAAGAGCCGTCAGTCATTTAAGAGGAGAAAAGGAGGACTTTCTAATATATTGGCATGGGGGGGCACTCAGATCAGAACACGTGTGCTTTTTGTGAGCATGTTCCGGTGCTGCATTTAAAGGCACCGGCAGAGGAAAGCTGGTCACTCAGCATTTATGACGTTTAATCAGGGTAAGAGCTCACTCTCATCATGAAGGCAGGGGGACGCTCCGCCTGTCTTTGGATCAAACGCAGCACTTCCTCAGAAGCAGCGCCGCTCCTCTGCTCCTGACACAAATTACTATTAGATAATTAAATTTCGGCGTGCATGGATGCAGCACAGCGACGGCGTGATCAAGCACATAATTGCCTTTCTGTTTGTGCCCGGGCAGAGAGGCTGATGGGTAATATCAGATCTCTGCGAACACACGTTACGCACGGCGGTGTTTGGATATTAATTTACGAGCGTGTGATTCCGAGGATAAACAACATAATGTCATTCCAGATAAAGACGTCAGCCAGAGTGAGTCCTACAGCGGGCCAACGTCACTCCTGTTCCGGCCCTGCAGGCGTGAGCGGTGCAGAGCTCTGACGCTGGTTCTGCGGGAGGGGGGGCAATACAAAGGGATGAGAGTCGGAGCCGACGCCGCTTTCAATTAAATATCTTTGAGAGGCATCTGAAGGGGCGAGTGCACGTTCAGGAGGGGGAGTAAACACTTCCCACAGGGGAACAGATGAGATTGATAATAGGAAGCCCAGTGGCTTTTAACAGGTACCAACAAATCAATAAGTTTACATCAGGACCGAACCTAACCAAGACTTGGGCCCCGCAGCTAATTTAAAGGAAACAATTACAATCAATAGAAATAAACCTTCACAGGGGCCCAGTTTTCATCGATGGAACATTTTATTCAATAACTGACACTGTTTGACGAAGGATGATGCGTTATCATTCCATTAAATGCTTATAAAGCACCTAGACGGGAGCGTGCAGGACGTGACCCCGTCGGCTCTGAGTGGTGCCGGCGTTATTATGTATGAAGACACATTTTCAGCCAGCAGCAACATCGTTTGAGCGATAACGAGGCGTCGGTGTTCCTCGCCTTTGCATCTTCGGTCTGGCACCGTGTCCACAGCGATGATGCTCATGGTGGGGGGGGGGCTTTGGCTTTCCTTCACCTGCCAAACACTTTAGGTCCTCGTGCTCTAGCTGTTTGTTCCGCAGTGACAGAACAGCAACGCTTTCATATCGCAGGAGGAAATTAAAGGCAAGATAAAAATAATTGGATTTCAGCTTAATTCCGGTCATAAACAGCAGGCTGCTGTGTCCCAGTCCCAGCCAGACCTTGATGAAGCCCCTGACGCTAACACAAATGGACCGTTTGTAATAACAACTGTGTTTTCAATATCAGGCTGCAGGACTTCAGGCTTTGCTAATGTCTGCCCCCCCTCCCAAGATGGGATCAGAGCCCACTTGGTGGAAGCAGATCCTTTCCTCCAGTATATGGGAAAAAGTGCTACAACAGGGGACAAAGGGAAACTTCTATTGGTTGTTTCGCTAATCTGGACCCCCTGAGGAAGCTCAAACCATGCTTATAAGCATGTAATGACTTTGTTTGGGTTCTCGTGTCCGCCGTGCCCCCTCATTTCCTGTGTTGTCCAGCAGAAGGAGACATCCTGGACCTTGTTATCTGTCTGACGAGGACGCGTGATGTGATCTATGTGGGGTTCAGCGTGTCAGGAAGGGGATTCAGGAGGGGGGGGCTGGCTGATGTCACCCTGACAGAGACCAGAGGCGACCATGTTGGTGTCAGCGGGAAGCCAGAACCTCAGAAACCCGTCTCCCCCTCCCACCTGCTCTACTTCTATCTGCCCCTGAAAGGCCTCAGTATCTGTCCTCAGCTCATACATCTGAGTCATTAATACTCGCGCTGGGTCAGATAGAATCGCTAGAATCACGCGCTGCTGCGTTGATTAAACCTCGTTACTCCTCTGATAACATTAACGGGTACCAGTTTTGAACCAGAGGAGCTGCATTGTACTCATCAATGCATTATTGGGAGAAGAAAGGAGAAGAGTGAATAGGGGCTGTTTTATTCTTTTCAGGACAAGCGAGAGATGGCTGGTTTAGTTGCCATGGAGACAAGGCTATGGAATTCTGAAAGTCAATTAATAATCTGGTTGCATCTCATTAGACGTCATCTGTCAGCTCAGCTGCAAGCGGTCGTGGTTCAGGTTTAACTTGGCTCCTTTCTGGGTCTTCTAGTTTGTTCCAGTAAGATACGGTGGCTTCAGCTGCCCCCTCGTCACCAGCGGGAGCCTCTGAGTCCACCTAAAATGCCCCCTCAGGGTGACTGCAGCCCTCCAATGAGATACGTAGGAGCTGGATCAACCATCTGGAGCTGCGGCGCGCAAATAGATTAACCTGTTTACCAACAAAGTCCTCGCAAGACACACACACACACACACACACACACACACACACACACACACACACACACAGTGCTGTATAATGTGCATTAGACTCCAAAAATACTCTGTTTTGCAGCTTTTGTCTGTCAGAGGATCAGGGGTGGGGCAGCGTGTATATATAGCACCCCCCCACCCCCCACCCCCCCAGATAGGGAGAATTCCGACAGCAACACATGACGAAATCCCACTGATGAAGAGGAATAAAGAAAAAAGGATTTCACCGGCAGCAGAGAGCAGCGTGAGACATATCACCGCGTATAATAAGAATATGAGCGTTGCTCTGCTTTGTCAGGTTCCTTTGTAGAAGATGATGAGTCCACCAGCAACGACCACCCTGTCATTCATTCATTCATTCATTCATTCATTCATTCATTGGTCCCCCCAGCCGCAGAAAGGCTTCCTGTCATTGTGTCTGACAGCCCGATGACATCAGCCCGGCCTTGCGTGGTGGAGCAGCTCTTCATCAGACAAAATAAAGGAGCAGTTTGATGGTCTCACACACACACACACACACACACACACACACACACACACACACACACACACACACACACACACACACACACACACAGTCACATGACAGTAGACTCCCATTTCCCAGTAATGGAGTTTCTGTCTGGCCTCTTTGTGTTGTCCTGTAGATCCGATGAAGTCGCCCTCGTCGTCGCTGCGCCTCTGTGTAGAACCTCATCCCCCAAATTGTGTTTGTGTCCACTTATTTTTCACTTCAGTGCACATAATGAATATTTATTACAAAAGTTACACTTGAACCCTTCTATTTCAACCCAGACACAAAACAATAAATAACTATAAACTGCAGGTTAGGATCAATTAATGGCTCTGGTAGCCTGCATGTTTTAATTATTAAAAGCGGCTTTTCATTTTTCAAACCTACTTAAATTAATACCTTTAGCCATTTAAATGGATTTGAACCAAGAAAAATAGATTTAAATGCAAAGAGGCCTTTAATTTTGGAGACATGTCTGGATTAAGACATAAATTATAGACATTGTAAAATTAATTTGGTAAGTGAAAAAAGTTGGCATAAACTATTAATTCACCCTCAAATATGTCATCTTTATTCATGCTAATATCTTCAGCTAAGTCTAGTATATGTTTTATACATTTTGTTCCTTTTTAGTCCTCTGGCTTCTGAGTTGAATCTTTTATCAAATTTATCTGTCCTTAAATTCTAATTTAGAGAGATTTATTTAATTTAACCCTTTCAAACAGACCATCCTTCAGCTCACTGTTAGGAGACGATAGCTGAGCTTCAAGAAAACAGCCCAAATCTTCAACGCTAAATCTTTAAATTCCAGGGTCAACAGGCAAAGTGTTCTTTAAGGTTTTAAGTGAAAGAATGCTGGTCTGGTCGGCACAAATAAATGAAAAACAAATGGAATAAATTGTAAATAACTTATCAAAATCGATGTGGAAATTGAGTGTGTGTCGATCAGGGGATTGACAGGAGGAATAGAAACATGCTTTAATGAGCAGATTTGTTTCCAACTTAAATAATTTCCCCATCAGTGGTGAGATCAGTGCTGCCAATAGAAATGCCATGATTGTCTTTATTAAACTAAATGTTTACTGGGTACAGATAATGAAAAGCAAATTTTTGAAGAAATGGTCATCCCAGGTGTCTCTTTAGCTTATAATAAATCTCACAAATTGCTTCACGAGCAAAGAAAATATCAATAATTCCAAATGATCGTTTCCTTAAAATTGGTAAATACTGTGCTCTGCTGCCCTCTGCCGGTGGCGTGAGGAATCACATCTGTTAAAGAAACCCATTTTCCCCTCTTATTTCGAGACCTGTGTCGCCACCTACTGGACAAACTCATCCATACACTCGGCCAATTCGATATAAACGGATATGTAATATTAAAACCTTTTTAACATTTTCCCTACCTTGACCCTGCTATGATCAATTACACCAACCAGTGCCGTGTCTACCAGAGTCCTTTAACAGGGCGTGATAATTTAACTCACAGTGGGTCTGAGGCACTTTTCTCATCAAAATGCAACATTTTAAAGTCATTATTCTTTTTAAGCTCCTCTTGACTTTCAGATCACCTTGCCACGGGGGTATCAAATTACTGCCCCTCGCCATTTTCTCCTGAATATATTATTCAAGTCCCTTTTCTACTTTGTCAGCAGGAGGTTTTACACGGGGTCAATAACCTTGCGATTTAACATGGGGGCCCACTCAAATTCATGCCCTTGATCAATGCTCTCGTCCTTAATTCACCCCTCTAAAAATACAGTTACTGCGGTATTTTCCCGAGCACATCAGATTTTCGATTACCTTTTTTTTTTTAAGGAATACATTGTTCACTTGTTATTAATGAACTCCGGCAGCTCCGGCGTCCAGCTGCAGCAGCGGCATTTCCTGTCGGGGCAGAATGCAAAATAGTCAGTGGTCACTCAGTAATTCATCCTCTTAGAATAAACTTTCAGCACTTAAGGCCACAGGGAAAGCAGAATATAAGAAGCACAAGCACACTTTTAAGGGAGGGCGAGAGCGATGGAGGGAAAATGCATTCATCAGCCGTTGCCTGAGGTGAAATAAACAGTGTCTGAGGCTGAGCTGGTTACACACATGTATGTAAATCTACTCCCCCTCGTCGCTAAGCTAATTCCCATGGAGGAGATCTCTCACTGCTCTCACCCTCAGCCTCATGTCATGTGTCAGTGCCAGTCTAATCTCACACCCCACACCATCTGCTGCCAGCCGCCCAGTTTGGCACCGGGTGCTCTGTGGGGACACAACACACATCCAATCTACGCCTCCTATACTGACCACGTACACACACGCCAACGTTTGCATGGAGGTTGTCAGCCAAGAAGCTGGCGGCGGTTCAGACAGTCAGCTCGGGGGTTATTGTGAGTTAAGGGCGCCACATTCGTGGCTCCGCCAGTGTGACCGGGGAGGGTTCCAGTTATTTTGGTCATGGCATCAACCCTCAGCTCGCTTTCGCTTCCGTTTCTTGAGATTTTTTGTTTGTGGGGAGCAATTTGAAACGGTGCTTTGGATTCGCGTGGAAGCTGCTGAAGAAATATCTAATTATGATGCTGTGCTCCCAGTGGACTCTTGAGTTAAATGCCAATTTACCGCCGTTATTAAGCAGAACAGGAAACTCTGCGTCTCCTCAGTCGCTCTTAATGGGCCCGACTGCACGGATGTCCAGGACGGACCAAGAAGAAGAACATTCGTTAACTCCAACTAATGAAAACAGCTTTTTGCCTGGAAGCTTTTGTGGAATTCTGCACAGTCATCAGTGCGTCACAGCTAACACACACACAGAACACGTGTACACACACACACACACACACACGCGCACACACACACACACACACACACACACACACACACACACACACACACACACACAGTGTATAGACACATACACAAATGCACATGCTCACAAAACACACAAGTCTATACACACACATACACACACAAGCATACAAGTGTACACACACACGTGTATACACACACACACACAGACATGCAAATCTCTGTTTCTATCTTTGGGAGGATGTAATACATTCTAAATCACCATCATGACTAAGTCCCTGAATCTGACCCTTGACCCTTGACCCTGACCCTCACCTTAATGCAAATTTGTATTAGTGTGGGGGGGGATGGTAGGATAAGGATTTTGGTGAATGGGAGAACACAAGCACACACACGCACACACACACAACACACACACACACACACACACACACACACACACATTTCTGCTTGACTCTCATTATCATATACTGAAATTCTTCTGTCCATCAGAAGAAGAAAACTGTGTTTTCAAAGGTCCTCCCATCCTGGGGCAAGTTTCTGGGACCAGAAAACACTTCAGCTGCCACAAAAGAGTTTAATTGCAGCTCTGAAACACTGTGGTCACCAACTTTGCCCTTGACAACAAGGTCAGGGGAGTGCACCGTTATTAAAGTCATCAAAACCACTTCTGGAGGGCTGAAATCACGAAAGAAAAATGCAAACAGCAGAAAAAAAAACAACCTTATTTGATTAATTGGTGCGGCCCATGTAAATTGCAGTGGAGGCCCGGCGGCCGCGGGTGGGTGCAATCGCCCCCTCTCTGGCTGGGGGGGCACTGAGGGATGCTGTCACAGCCTCATTAAAGGGCTGGAGACAGCAGCAGCTCGGTGCAGCGCAGCCTGCTGGAATGCGTCTCATCCAAACGCGGCCTCGGCTTTAAAGCCTCGTGGCGTCTCGGCCATTTCGTCCGAGAGCAAAGCCGCAGTCTGTTTGTACCCCTGCGCTGTTTTGACATTAATTATCTTCCCACGGCTCAGAGCTGCAGAGAAAACACTCTTCACTGGTGGTTTTTCTTACATTTCTGATGTTAGTTTTAAATGTGTCTGGATTTCTAAAGGTTCTTTATGTTGCATTCGTCTGTTGGTTCCAGTTTTTTAAATTGCCTGTCAAAACACCTCTTTTGTTCATTTGCAGACTTTAATTTAATATACGTCAAGTGGACAAAGACTGAAATTGGACAACCCTTGAAGAAATGGGGAACCCTTCCGCTGGCCAGTCAACAGCCCCAGTTTAATCTAATGAATGCAGTTCATCTGAAAAGAGCTGTGATTCACCTGTTGCCGGTTTGGAACTACAGTAAAAGCGCCCCGAACATCCATTCGTCTTTGTTTCTTCCCAGTGAAAAATGGTGTTGTGATGCTCCCAGATTGCGCGGGTGACTACAACAATGCCTCAGCGCTCCCCGGAGAGAGAAACATTACACTATTTACGGTCCGACGGTGTCCCGAGAAGTGGCGTGAAAAACAACCTGTGTCACCGGCGGATGGGAACTGGGGGCCAAAGCGATTGCAGTGCGAGGCGCAATTACTGGAGCGCGGCGGCGTGCGGCGGCTGTGCAGCATTACTTACTGCTCCCCGCGGCCTCCTTGTGGCTGCGCAGACAACGAGAACACACCAGCGACGTTCCAGTGCGTTAAAAATGAGCATAATTAAGTTTGGGACACGAACAAGTGCGCGTTATCCAGCGGTTAGGCAAAACACCGCCGCGGCGCCGCGCTACATTTGCTAAACATGATCTTTGTGGGTGAAGGTGCACTCTTGGACACAAATAGAAGCAACTGTGGATTCAGCCTGAGCTCCTTTATGTTGTGGTGGAGAAGAGGATCGCAGCAGGTCTCGTCTCCAAAGCTCACCGGTGCCAAACCAGGAGCAGCTGCGAAGAACCTGGCTGAGGTGACATTTGGATGCTTCCTGCCTCCTCTTCCTGGAGGGATTAGACCCGATCACACAGCTACTGTTTCGGAGCGGCTGCAGACTCCAGCCGTACGCCTCCAGTGATGGCGTGACTGGGATGCTCTCCTGCTTTTCCCAGATGTTCCTGTATTGTTGCTGAAGGTGGGCCATAAACGGTCCAGCTGGTGAGAGTGAATCCAGCCTTCGTGCTCATGCAACAAAATGAGGCCTCCTGACCAAACCATGTGGAGGACATCATAGGAGGCTTCAGGTCTGAGCAGCAGTGGTGGGTTGGGGTTCGAGCCCCGCTGCTCCGTCCTGCTGCACCAACTGGCCCAACGACATCAAGGTGAAGTCAAAGCTTGTTTCTGATAAAACAGCTGCTGTTTTGACCAAATCTTCAAGCACCTTCTCTTTAGACTCATGCTGACGCTGCACTTTGGTAAACTCATCATTTTAACATCCAGAAACAGGTTAATGGGGGTCCAAAAGCTGCCGTTGCCCCGGGGCTGTTGAGCAATTTAATGATAACGCACGCTGACCTTGTAATTGAAGGGGACAGAACTTATTCCGAATAACTTTGGGCTGTTGAAAGATCCCGTCGAAGCCTCTCACATGGACAAAGTCCGTCAGCTGTTGGAGCTTTTGTTCTGCTCTTGAGAGATTTGCAATGGATTCAGACTTTAAATCAAAGTGGGAGTTCCATTGTTGTTATTTTCTCTTTTTTAGTCTGTTTACCGGTGATCATTTCCAGAGACTCTTGTCCTGCTTTGTCCCACCTGTCTTGTCTCACCCGGGCCTCGTTGTCTCGTCTCCTCCTGTGTATAAAAGCCGTGTTCTCCATGTTGAGCTGCCTGTCACTGCTCATGTGGGTCCTTGCAAACATTTGAGTCTGTTGATTTTCATATTTTTGGGGGTTCCTGGTTCTGATGCCTCAACAGTCAGATGGTTTGTCCCAGTCCAGGCTCGTGACTCCAGCTGCCCTCAACTATAAAGCTTGATGCTGTGTCTTTTTAGGCTTCCGCCCATTAAAACTGTAAGAACTGCAGATCATCCAAACCCCAGGAACCCCATGAAACTATGTCAGAGGGTCTCTGAGCCGCAGTAGAGACAGTCAGCCCTCTCTTCCCACGTTCTGTGTCTTACCAGTTCAGGAAAGGCAAAGAGAATAGGGCATGAACACACACACACACTGCACCGAACAAAGAGACTGCTATACGACCACACGGTGTGTCGGGGTGGGCGCCAACAAACTTTCTGAGCTCCCAGTGAAAATCCAACTTTTCGCTAAATTAGTCCGTCTCTTTAAAACAAATGTGTGGAAATGAGCGAAGACGAAGCTCGTGGAGCGCATTGGTCGCAGAACTGTGACAGCATGTGTACTTTGCCTTCTCATGGTGTTTAAGTTGAGCCTCAAAGCTTATGTAGCCTACTGGGTTCCACGTCACATAAAATATACAAATGTAGCTTGTCAATATTTTATTCCTGCTGGATTTAACAAGCAAGCACCAGATAGTGTTATGCAGAGACAAGGACATTCCTGTGCTGCTATATTAGCATTCTTGGCCTTGTAATTTACTGCAAACAGCACTCAGAGTATCTATTATTACACAAACACAGCCAGAGTGCTGCTATATAATGTACATGAGCAGACACACGCAGTATAGATCATATTAAAACAGGAACCACTGAAAGTGCTGGAACGTTCAGGGAGTCACGCGTAGCCTTTCACAGCACCACTCAACATTTCAGACAGTGTTTGCACGGCAACTCATCACGGTTGCGTGCACATATCAGAGTGTCGAGCCCTTTGTCCTTGACTTGCACACTAGAACTAATTTGCAGCGTACAACTGGAGCCCCAAACACACCAATTAAACTGACATTCCAAATTCCCGCTCACTTGTCTTTCAGAATGCACAAGGGCTCCTGCTCCCTCAGCCAATAACAGAAAGTTTACAAGAGAAAATTCCCAGATCCATGAAGGCAGAGGCAATAATTACGGGTGAGCACATTTGATTTATTGTTGTGCCGAATTCCCCCGGCATGCTTGTGAAATCCTCCGAGGCCTGCCCGGATATAGGTGCTTTAGTGTACTTCTGAAGGCTGCAGCGGGAATTTAAATTCAAAGGGCTCCACAACACAAATGCTCATCCTTGGTGAGTCTCTCTGTTGTATACGTGCTCAGCTGTTGAGGACGCACAGATTCGGGAGGATAAATGCTGAAGTTTGGCAATTTTTGCCTCGGTGCACTGTGGCTCGTGAAGACCTTTCCAGGGTGCAGAGCTGGAGTCTGAACCGTGTTCTGTACTTTAAGTCGTACATAACGAACGCTGCTGCTGTTGTGCTGCACGACGCCTGAACTCCGAGGTCGTCCGCACTATACGATAAGGGTGGTTTTATCAAGCCTCCTTTCTTCCAACACTGCCGGCACCGTTTTCACAGCAACCTTCAGCACCACCATCCTTTTTCACAACAGATGCCTTTTGTGCACTTTTTGGCCCAGTTCGACCTTTGGCCTTCAGCACCGATCTGTGCAGCTTTGGTCTGGATCCATTTGCTCATGATTTATTTTAACTGCCAGCGAAGCAAAGCAGAGACCCGGTTTGTATGGCGGTGATCTGCGTTGGCTGGCACAAGTGCATGCAGGTGAATTCTATGAGATATGAGAGGTGACGTAAATACAACTATAACTTTACTGTGTGTAGGTGTTAGCCTTTGACCGATGTTCTTAAGAATGTTGGTCTACAGCTGGAGCAGAACGTTTTCCTTCTATTCTATTCCCTCCATTTGCTTGTATCGTAGCGGAGACGTGATGCGGTGTAACCCTAGCATGTCTTTCAGGTCATTTTAGATGATTACTAATATTTCTATTAGTTAAAAAAGGGGTCCAAGACCGACAAGAGGCTGATTAAACCAGTTCGATGTTTGGAGATAAAGCCAGAGAGGCCAGACTGAGGTGGGTCGGACACGTCAGAGAAGGGACAGTGGATGTAAAGATGCTGCCTACACATGCAGGCTCTGGTCAGGGTTCGCTCATCAAATAAGCAGCATCAAGCCTCAAATCTGATGATCTGCTAAAGCTAGAGATCCAGGAGGTCTGATGGAGCGTCGTTGGAAGATTCTGCTGTAAACATTTATCACGAATCATAAACCATCGCAAGGTCCCATTTTCAATTATAAAAGCTTTGATTCATGCGGGGCCAACAAACAATCCAGCGTCTGATGAAGCTGCTCCTGCTAATGGTGGAAGTTCTGTGTGAAATGCAGTTGTGATGCATGCAGACACGCTGGTCTTTGTGACGCCTGTAATTCAGCAGAGGTAAACAAGATGTCTTCAGTCAATTATTGTGCCGCCTAATGAGCCATTAATATTGCACTTTCATTAATGAGATTTCCATTAACAAACACACGATAGACATGGTTTGTTGTTGCACGCAGAAGAAATAAATGTTTCTCTGGGAAGAGCTTTAGCGTTTTTCTTTGAGGGAAAAAAACCCATAATTGATGGTCTAGCTCTGTTAATAACATACACATACGTGTAAACATGAGTTGCTCTTAAATTGCAATCACATCTTTCTATAATCTATCAGGGTTCTCCCAGTCCTCCGGGGTCTCGATCCAGCCAGGTTTTCTGTCCAACCATCTGAAAGTGGTGTCTAACCGGTAGGACGGAAATCCCGTACTGGATCTGGACGCCCCTGCCGTGCACGGCGCCCTATTCTGACAGGGTGCTGTTGAAATAATTCAGCCTTGACTTTAAAAAGAAGAATGACTGCTTAAACTTCCAAATATCCATAAAGCATGCATAAATCACCCTCTCAGTACAATCTTAGTGCTCCATTTGTCATTGAAAGCAGGGAGAGGAAGCCCGGCCAGGACTCAGGTTTGGGTTTATGTACATTATGCAGGAGCTGCGTAATGTACAGGGAAAATGGCATCAGTGCTGCAGGTTTCAACCCAATACAAATAACTAAACATTCCAAACTAAAGTAGGAATCTAAAACTAGCTTTTGCAAGTAGTTTTTCCAAAGTTAATGGCAGTTTTCAGGATCCAGTGTCGGACTTTTTCCCCATTTCCTGCATAACGTTCCACAACCGCAGCACAGGAAGCTGACGGGGATGATGAAAGGATGCTGTCAGACTGGGCTGCGGAAGATGCTAATCACCAGATTAAACTATTGATTAAATTCTGGCAAATACACAAATGGAATGGCCGAAAGGATGTTGCCAGTGGATTATGTCGATGTGTTTTTAAGCCAAATTAAACCTCCAGAGTGATCGTTTTTACCATTCAGGACAGCTCGCCAACAGCTTCATCCCTAAGCCAACTTTTTTTCATGCACAAAGCTAAGGTGTAGCATTTCACAGGAACTAATTACATGGGCCAATCCGCCGCAATTTATACTTTGTTCTCCCACTTTTCTGTCTGGGTTCCATTGCTGGCACCATCATATTTTGGACTTTGCCATTCTGTGCAGATGGAGCCAAATAGGCATCCTACCCACTGCGACAGACTGTCAGCCGAGTCTGTGCACAGTTCCACTGCGATTCCACTACGTTTGCTCACAAATCATCCAGTCTACTGTATAATCACATTCCTCCTTACAAAAAATCCGATATTGATTAGAGCAAAGGTCGCATCTATCAGGATAGAATGGCTCTTTGTTTGTCCCATTGGCATCTGTCCTTTTGTCCCGTCTCTGGGACGGTCACCATGGCAAACTGCCGGCGCTGCTTCTTCAACTTCAGCAATTTCCATCTTAAAACCTTTCACATCACTGTGGTTGTCAATAGCAATTAACAGCATCACAGCAACATTATTGATGCGCCGTCATAATCGTGCTCCAGTGTATTCCAACATCCACGTTCATCTGATTTCATATTTTCCTCAAGACTTTTATGCTTACAAAATGACATCAGGCAGGCTTGTGTGCCTTCCATGTTGCCATGGCAGCCACATCCTCATGAAAAATTCGGTTCCTATTCTGTGCAAAAGTCCATCAATGGCTTATATGAGGGTTCATAATTTACCGTGGTTATAATCAATAACAGAATTAGATGTAGATTATTACCTAATTTAAAAATGATATAGATGTGCTGTAGAATTTTATTCAATGGGGAAGCTCTCTGAAGATGAAGATCAGCATAAATGATGCCGCAATTGTTGCATTTTAAATCCTGAAGGTGATTTATGATTGAAATGTCTTTCCAGAATTAATTAAGCTGGTAAAAGCCTAAAAGATGCTGAAGGTGCAGTGTACAAGTGGCCGCTTTTGGCTGACTTAAAATGTGGATTAGAGTGATCAAAGCAAAGAGAAATAAACAAGTTTCCACAACATATTGGGCTAAAGTTGGCTGCCTCTTAAATATATTATGCTTTGTTCTTTTTCTTTGATATCTCCCTCTGAGCCGTCTGATTACCTTCGGCATTAAAACGGGGTTATTTTAAGTCTGGCGAGGCTTTAATCAGACGTGTAGAAAGTCCTGACGAGTTGCTGATGATGTGGGGCGGGTCGGACTCTCGGGAGGAGCAGCAGCTGCAGCTCCACCACGGAGGTCGAGCGGCTGCACTCTGAGCTGTGGGAGAAGTTCAAGTGTGACGCTCCGACGCGGTGACGGCGTCCTTTAGATCCAGCTGTATCATCTACGGCCTGAAGTTTTGAGTGCCATTAACGGGCTGATGTTTACACTACTGAAGTCTCCGTGGAACTCGTCCTGAAGTTAAGTGTCTACTCAGCACGGCCGCCATTGGCAGGCTGCTTTGATAAATTGGTGGGTTATTCTAAGCTGTGATCCCAACAGCGCCGCTGGCATCTTGCCACGAGGGGGTTGGCCTGACAACTTCAGATGAGGCCTCAGGGGCGAGACTGAAGGGGAGGGATGGGCAAGGCGCTGGACTTCCGCTGGGCTTGAGCCAGCCCTCTGAAGCGGGTCCTCCAGGACGGCAGATGGAGAACTCTGCGATCCCAAAGCTCCCTCGGCCACTCAGAGGAATCAAACAGCTCTGCCGCGACTCATCCCGCAATCATCTGGCTTCTGTCGCTGCACGTCCCACCGGTGAAATCAAAACGTGCTCTCCCAGATGGAAAGACAGGCAGTGCGCGACGTCTCCCGGTGTTCTCTGTGACAGCGTCTGACCAGGGCGGACTGCTGCGGGTTGACGGGGGCCCTGAGCAGAGGACTCTTCATTGTCCTGGCATGTGATGCGCTGCTGTAACCTAACTGGCGGGCGCACACACACCATCGTGTGTTTGACAGCATTGATGCAGGAAACAAATTTAACTGCCCATAAACGAGTTGTCCTTCCAGCGCGCAGCCACCACAGCCACCACATTCCAGCGGGCCAGACACAGACGGCACACACTTCACATGGGTGCGAATGTATTTTGGCAACGGAGGAGCCGGATTTAATGAGGCGCACCTGGGCCTCATTCATAATGAAAGGCAGATTTCATTTTAATTAGGTGGAGGTCTCAGCGTCCAGGGTGATGTCGAACAGCTGTAGAGATCCAGTTTCCTTTGCATAATGTATGACAGCTCATATTTATTCACGAGTCAGACGGCTGAACAGCACAGGTAGGTGACTGGTTAAACACCCAAGTGTGGGAAAGTTCAAAATTCTTCGGAAGGAAAGGGTGATTTGGAACGTCTTTCTACAGGTGTCACAGGGGACGGAAAGTGAGGAGCCGAGTCCTGCTCAGGACCCGGGGATCTGAAATAAACACGTGGGACTCGGACATTTTTAACCTGAGAGGTGAGGATGATGCAAATCTCATTAAACCTGTGACGCAGCGTGACCGTGTGTCCTTGAGGTGTTTGAGGATGAATGCATGGAATATAGAAGTGAGCAAAGCTGCAGCTCAAAAGGCTTTAAATAAAACTTCATCTATATTCTTTGGAAAAAACATTGGGAGGTGTTTTTCTTGCACGCCATGATGACTCCAGTGCATCCAGATTGGTGATGGGGGAAAGATTGAATATAAAGTTATTTAGGGCGTTATTTATAAAGGAGGATATTCTGGGCGGCGCGGTAGAGGTCGCGCGCTTTAAATAGATAAAACAACACAATAATCAGGGCAGCATATTGAGAAACAAGAGTTTGGTGCGGCTGCAGGAGCCATTTGAGTTGTTTTAACAGCCTCGGCGATGTCACGTTAGCCCGGACCAGCTCATCAAACACAGAGCGACAGACGCACCGTCATGGCTGGGTTTGCTTACAAGGATTCCTCCAGCACAAAGTCACCTCGTTACACCAACAGTTGCTGTTTACACACGCAATTAAATCCCAATGACAGAAGATTGGAGGGAGCCATGTTTGTGTTACTCAAGAGGAGCCTGGAAACTTCCTCTTCCTCACATGGAAGAACCTTGATCGACAGCATGTTGGAGCAACTTGAAGCCAGAGTTTTAGGGTTACATTTTTGGAATGACCTCTGTAATTTCACCGGTTTCATCTGCTGTTGAGTTTTTTTTCCCTTTCTTCGTACATCCTTGATTCTACATATACCATATTCCAATTATTACAGAAGCAGGATTAGTAATAACAGCAGCAGCAGCGAGGACGAGCACGGCAGTGAAAACAAGATGGCAGACAAGAAAGGAGAGAATAAAATAATGATCCTGAACCTTTGGTGGATTCGTGGAAGAATTCCACCCAATATTTCTTATCCAATTTGATGCTGCAGGACTTGGACTCCCATCCTGGGATTTTCAGATATTCTAACTAATTAGACTGTTAGAATTGAGTAGAAAACAGGAGAAAAGATTAAATTAGAGTTGCTTAATATACAATCACCTATATTGGGGTCCACACAGCATTCATGACACAAGAACATTTGTCTTTATTGCCTTTATTGTTCCAGTTAACAGTGTTCTTCCTATCGTTGGGATCGGAGCAGTGGGCCGAAGCTCCGGCTCTTAAGATGCAGAGAACAGGGAGAAATCTCCCGACCCGTGTTGCAGCAACTACCATTTTTCATTGCTTACCCATCTTTTCCCAATCGGGGAGCGCTTCCGTTCTCGATCCACTCCAAACACCAATCCCACATGTCAACACTTCTGCTCGTCTGCTCACATTTGTCTGGGAACGATGATCCTCCGGAAGCTTTAATAGACACACAGACAAGTGAAGCCTGACCTAAGAGTCCTTCATATTTGTTAAAAATCTCAATCTATATGATGTTTGAAATGCTTTTCTTAGTTTCTAGACCCCGGACATTCCTTTATTCTTTCCTCGCCAGCCCAGAACCGGAAAATCTGACTGCATTTAAACGTGTCTTTCAGTGTTGCATCGGAGAAAAACACACATGAATATCAGCTCTTGAGTCTGACTGTGTACGTGTGCCGTATCCTCTGGAGGTTTCAATCAGGGCTGGATCAGTTCTACCCAACAGTTGCATTTGGACCTGCGTCGAGGTTTATGTTCCAGGTGACCCAAAGGTGAGCTGGGAAATTTAGGCGACGCGTCCGATTCAAGTGCCAGATAATTGCCGTTACCGGCACTTCCAGGTAACCTCCACTTTTGCCACCTGTAGCCACCTTCTAATGGTTCTCTCCGGATGTTTTATCCTTTGGGGCTCGTCGGACATTTTGATGCACGGCAGCGTGTCACAGAAGAGGCGACTCGGGTTCCTGCTGCCATTTGATGGATTATAAAGCTGCACAGAAGCAAAGAGTGACAGTATTCAACCAAAGCCTTGATGTCTGAAAGAGAAATATGACCCTGATTGATCATGTGATGTGTTCACTGGACACTTGGCCACTGTATCGTGTTGTGTTGACACTCTGTCATGATGAAACCACAACAGGAAACACATTTGGGTGACTTCCTGCTCCCAAACCTGCTGACTCCTATGAAGGCGTGATGGGCTGTGGCTCGTTTGATGCCCTCCGCGTAAAAGTGACACCCGGAATTCTGGGCGTGTTGCACTCGTTTGTCAATATTCTGAGCAGTTAATTAGTTTGGAGGGTTTATGTCTTTCACGTTTTCATCTTCATGTATGAGGAGAGAATCTCTCCCAACACGGTCTGGATAAGCCAGAGTAAATATTTAGCACCAGAGAAAATTCCTCTGCTGGTCTGGGAGTTGAGTCCAGGCCTTTGATGCTGTGAGGAAAACCACCAAGGGCATTTTTTTTTAATTAGCATTTCCTCATCTCCACAGCCACTGTCCATGTGTTGTATGATTCATCCGGCTCTCGGCTCTGTGCAGCCTCTCCTGGAGGACTACGACCACAAACGCCTCCAGACATCACGGAGCCAAGCGGGGATGAGGTCAGGTGAAACAGATGTGCTGTTTGGGTGGGAGGAGAGGGGTCTTGCTCCGGCCCCGTCTGTGGGACAGGCCCAGATAAGCCGTCAGAGACGTGTTCACCAGCCCCGGTGACCTCTGTCCACATGTTCCATCCGCACGCAGCGGCTGTTTATGAAGGGACATTTAATAGCGGCTGCAGCTCTGATGATAGAGCCTCCACAAAAATCCTGTAAAATCGATATTTGTCATCTGTGAACAGAAATAAATAAATCTCCATAAATTCAAAAGCGGTTTGTAATTCACATTTTCCCTCTGACCTGTATTCTCCTCCACATCATGTTTTTTTACACACCATTTTGAATGTGCACAATAATGTTCCTTTCATCCTTCTTCCCCACAATAGCCAAGAAATTGTCATTTCCCACCAGGAAAAGTGAAGGTTTCTGCCCCCATCCTCCGTCCTGCAGCACGTCGGAGAACTCCACCGAAACTCTCGTATTAATGGAAATATTATGACCGTGTTGTTGTGAGCAATCAGTTACACTGCTGATTAACTGAGAAACGTATCCTAGCAACGCTTCATGAATGATGCCTGATTTAGACGGCGTGCAATGTTTGCAGTCGTGTCACACGCGGCCGTTCCAGCCAAACTTTAGCCAAGTGTTTACTGTGTTCCAAAGAAAAAGAAGATTGGAGTTGGCTTGAATCGGACGTCAGAAAAGTATGAAAGCGACTTTCAGTCCCCTTTGAACGGAGGTGAAAACGCATTCAAAAATAACAAATGCAGACAGGGAATAGGTCTCATTTTTAAACCGCCGTTGGAGATGGTGAAATGAAAAGTCCCAGAAACATGGGGCATAAAGAGGGGAGAATTCTGTGGGAGAGAGGGTGGGACTGCACCAACAATGTGACCAGAACCGCTGATGTGTGTGTTCGTATACATTAGATAATTCCTCCTATCAAGACGACGAGCTGGGCAAAAATAGTAAAGCTGCAACGGTCTTTTGTGATTTAGGGAGCTTTTATTTAGGCTGTAAAGCAACACTTTGATTCCAACACAACTGCATTCTCAGAGAGTACTGAGCAAACGTCTACTGATGCTACGGCATGCTAACAGTGTGCGTTCTGGTCCGACAGAACCACCGTGTCGACATGCTGCACCCAGCAGAGCGTCAATAAGCTGCCGAGTCAGCAACTGCCCGCCAATAAATCGCTGATACTTTAATTTTAAATCAATCACAGCTGCTTCCTCATAAGACCGGCGTAGCTTCATTACAATTAGCACTGCCAAGGGAGTGACTGGAACACAGACCGCCGTGATTGATGCCACTATAAAGCGGGAGTCTGATGAATTAAAATTTAAATGTCAGTTAATTATGGCCAGTCATTAATTAAAGCGATTGGATAAGGTTTACAGTTTGGTCGCTTCCTCCGTACAAGAATCAGCGTAACACGGGCCGACAGCAGCGACAGCGGTAGCTGAAGATGGATTCAGGATTACGCAATTATGCAAAACCTATTCCCTTTTTATTTGCTGAAGACACAACAATGGCGGGAGGCTGTCTGTCTTTGTTGATATCACTTGGCCTCTGCAGTGACTCAAAAATCATAATGGTAGCGCTTCCGTCCTTTCCCATCCATAATCTTGTTGAAGTCCGTCACAAGTCAGTGAGCCTGGTAATTGCTATATGTACTCTGTTCTGCCTGCTGCCAAACTGGTTTCAAATCCTGCACATTTGGATGCCCCGCGCCGCTGCAATTGATTTTGCTTTTCTCCTTTTTTCTCTTTTGCGTAATTAGTTGTTTATAGCCGAGCCAGCACACGACTCCAAACAAGATCCTGATGGAAAGAGAACTGTGGAGGAGCCCGAAAGAAGAGGGGGTGGATGAAAATGACAGGTCAATTACAAACAAGAACGTGGGACGCTTGACTCGTCTTCACTGCTGGGTGGGGACACGTTTTATTGAATTGTATGTGGCGTTCATGCACCCAAGCACATCTGCACCTTGGTAAGCTACAGATGTGTCTGGGCGCGCGGCTGGAAAGGTTCGCCCCGATAGATTTGACCAGGAGACCAGCCTGAAACTTACCAAAGAAGACTTTAGCATTCTTTAAGTTGATGAATCTTTTGTCTCATCTCACCAACCGCTTTATCCCTTCGGGATCCCAATGGGCAAAGGCAGATCCACCCCGCGACTGAGCTAACGCTGCCGCGACTGAGCTAACGCTGCCACGACCGAGCTAACGCTCCCGCGACTGAGCTAACGCTGCCACGACTGTGCTAACGCTGCCACGACTGAGCTAACGCTGCTGCGACTGAGCTAACGCTGCTGCGACTGAGCTAACGCTCCTGCGACTGAGCTAACGCTGCTGCGACTGAGCTAACGCTGCCACAGAATGCTTGATCTTTGTTTAAATGAGCTAAAAAAGCCCAAACAAAACCCAGTGCTTGAAATGATAAAGGGAACAATTGTTTCTCCTTGGAGCAGTTGGCATATTTGCATATATGCAGATGACACCTGCCTTGTTACCCGTATACCAACAACAACCGAGGCCGTTTTGTGCAAATTATGTCAAACATTTGTGGCAACTGCCAGCGAGCAGACAAAGAGACACACACGGAAATAGCAGAAACCATTTTGTTCCTGATTTCTTTTGTCAAATTGACATTGGCAGCGTGTGCATGTGAGTTGTTGTTGTTGGATGTTGCCCATGGAAACTTTGTGAGTAGCTGCTGAACAGAATATTCTCATATTTTAGTGCCTCTTGCCCTCCTCTGATGCATGTTGGTCCAATCTAATGCAAATCAGCGTCGTTGACGTGACAACCGGCAGTCAGACCTGACAGACGGCCGCGCTTCCAACCGCCCTCCTTTCAGCCAAAAGTCATTTTGCATCAATTAGCCGGCGACTATAAACTGTTGATAGCTCCTAACTGGACATTTTGAAAGGATTTGTGTGTGAGAGCGTGACGCTGAATTAGTGGTTGTGTGTGCGGAGGGACGCTCGGCTCAGGCGGAGTAACAAAAGCCCCACGTGGAACTCAACCAACTGGGTTTTTATCCATTTTCCTCAAGTCGCAATCAGATAATTATTAATCGCAGCAACCATCAGAGAGTGCCAAAGCACGCACTCTGGAGTGGCGCTACAATAGCAGCAGCCTGCCACCAGCTCAAAGGGCCCGGGGGGGTTTTAAAGGAAAGGAATGCTTTTGATGCGGAATTCGAACACGCAGAAAATACTTCATTTTTATTTTTTCCCAGTGGTTTCATTACAGACTGTAAAAAGATAAAGTGCTGCTCAATAGCTTCCCCCCCATTTTGCCGCTTAAAAACATCTAACTGGAAATAATTCATTAAATTTAATTAATTTTCCTGAAGTCTGAATGGTGGCCTGTCTGTCGTGTCATATAGGAATTTCTGTTTGTTCTTTTCTGTTTAATACGTAGTAAAGATAGGGATCAACAATCTGTTGCATAGAATAGTGCGAGAAAGGGAAGAGTTGAATGGAGTGGAGGGAAGAAGAAGAGAGGAAAACCTTTAGATTGACCTTTGGAGACAAACACTGTGAAATTACCGCCGTGGCATTTCAACTAAGCCAAATTATATTTAGAAATGAACTCACTAATTGCAAAGGAGCACTCCAATTCCCACTACTCATTATTTATTTGAGCTAAATCATTACTCGGACCAAAGAATTGATTGAAATGTATCAACATATTTTTTTTCCCTCCTAAGAAATAGTCGGCCAAATATTTTCTGCTCAGTTGCCGCCTCTCGGTCCCTGAATGCCTCCATTGTGCCGTCGCTTTGCATTCAGATGTCATTTTCCACAGACTCCTTTAAATGTTGAACCCCCATTTATATATTTATATTCCTAAAGAGGGAGCATCTTCCAGCGTTGTTGCCTCTCGTGTTTGTGGAGTGGGGCCATTCCCAACAATCAATTTTCCACGGGAGCGTTTGGGCCCAGATTTGAATGGTTGGAAAAGCACCGAGGGACAAAAGCCTTTCCTGCAAATTGCTTTAGCTCTTTTCATTTAAGATATAAATTAAAGGGGAGTTTCAGCTGATAGATATTGTTTGTAATCAGTAACGACGTACAACATCATCAGCGTGCACAAGCCCTTCGGTCCCCTTGATTACCTTCTCCCCTCCACTTGGAATTGTCTCTGCAGCCCTTTTGTGATATTTGGCCTTTTCCTGACCACGCTTGGTTTTCCCGCTCCGCCAACAACAGGAAGCGAAGCTGAGGGGTTTCAAACTGGCCTCTTCCTGCAGAAATCATGCGGAGCTGACACCTGCAGCCTGGAGGAGCCGGCCTGTTCGACAGCGGTGATGAGACGCGCGGAGCACTGCGCTCATCTCCGAGGTGTCAGTCATGTTGGAGAGGAACCACCGTGTGAGGGAGCAGCACTCCCAGGCTGGATGCCTTCGGCTCGGAGCCCACGAGGTTGACAGACAGGTGCTCCGTGCAGAGCGCCAACTTGGAAAAAGCAGCACAATAAAACGTGACTGAACTCAAAGAGAAATGTTCTTCTAAGGGAGGTAAAATTGCCTCTAAAATCCTCCACGCACATCCTGCTAATCCCTCAGGTGCATTTTCCCAAATTATTATCAAGTTCAATGGCTTTAAAATTTGCTCACGACTATGATGAGGTTAATTAAAGGGACTCGTTCGAATTCTCCAGCCATTATTTCCCTAAAACACTTTTTTTTTTTCACTTAATGGTGTTATAAAGTGCAAAAGCCCATCAATTCCAAATGTCATGTTCTCATTTGGACTATTTCTAGCAATAAACGGCGGGTCAGAACCACAGTGGAACCAGGAAGTGTCTCTTCCCCAGACGCTGACGCGCTACGGTGGTGATGAAGGTATGAGGCCTCTTGTAGCTCCAACGTCCCTTTTTTTTGGTTTATTATCCTGACGTCTTTGTTCAGAACGGGCGGCATGAGCCAAAATAAAGCATCCTACGTCTTAACTTGCTACAGCTGTCTTGTTCTGTTAATGTCCCGTTATTGTTCTGACACTCAGGCAATTATTTAAGCATCACACCAATCAAACTGATCAGGAAGGAGAAATTAACATTGCGATGACCCATCATCTGAGTTCTATTTAATAACTGTCCTTTCTCATCATATCAACCGGTTCCGCCTGTAGCTAGCATGACGTGTTCCGTCCGTGGATTTTGGTGGTCTCAAATCCTGATGGCTTCTCTTTAAATGTGTAATAAAACCTCTAATATTCAGCGATAGGAAAACATGCAAAATCACTATGGAATTCTTTGCTCTTGCAGGGAGAAATTGCATAATTCCTCTCGCGAAGGTTAGCGCCACTCTGAGTGGGTTTGGATTTGCATCACTTTAAAAAAAAAGCCAGTCGCGACGGAAAAATCCCAAAGTGATGGAAGTGTGGAGGTTCTGACATGTTTTTTTTATGTGGGAGGGATTTCTGATGACTTCCGCGCCGTCCCTATGAGTCGTTCCGGGGCGTAACGTCGAAATTAGGCCCCGCATTCACGCGGTCGCCCTAAAATCCATCTTTCTTGGTAGCATAAAACGGCATGTAACATCAAGATGGTGTCGGTGAAAGACGGGGAAATAATCTCAGGTGTTTAATATTGCAGCAGCCGCGTCAGGTCTGCGGTCTTTTGCTCTGCGTGATAACAGGAACGGGACTGTGAATGATTAATCGAGCTGAGCCATGCGTGATTTGTGCACACCCCGAACGGATCAGAGGAGCGTTAGCGCGCTGTTTGATTATGCATGCTACGCCGTGTCATTTAAAAGTGCTTTACTGTGAATATATACTGCCGCTTTGTCTCCTTCCTTTACTCAAAGCTGAGTCGAGCGAGTAAATTAGACCAGTGTGTGTCACCGAATGCACGCTGTTCTTCCCGCCATCAGTAAAATTCAGTCTTTTCTCGTGTGAACAGAGGAGCCGGCAGCATGCGTCTCTGCCTGGGTGGACTCCTGTCCAGCCGGCTGATAAAATCGGGGCCTCGGTTCTCTCGTCGTATTGGAAGAATAATGAGCAGATTCTTGTCCGACGCTGTGAGGACGCCAGAGGCGAATCTGCCCTCTGTGTCTTCCCAAGAGGGGAGACTATGAATAAGAACCTGCTGTAATGTTGCAGAGAATGCGGAGGGCTCATGGACGCGAAGGAAGATGCCTTCACGAGGAGGTTCTACTGAATGGGCTGTTCGTCTCGTGATGCAACAATTACCTTTAAAAGCTCAACAGGCCAACAGACCGATGCAGAGCAGCATGTTAAAATGTTGAACGCCTCAGTTTAATGCTGCCCTCCTGCCACTGAAGGTTAGCTTCCAACCCTCAAACGTTAACGAGCCTGCGAGTCCAAACGTAAGGGCCGAATGGGACACGCCCCATCACTGACCAATCAATGAAGGGACCCAGGCTGAAAAGCCCAGATATAGAGCAGGAAATGGAACAACATGATATTGTTGTTATTAAATACCAGTCAGACGTACCGATAGCAAGACGGCGGCGCGTCACATTTCCGGCCGCGTGCAGCCGTGTGCAAATGAGGGGCTCCTGGAGTTGGACGTGATGACAGCGCTGCCATCATGCGAAGGTGGGAATGTGTTTGGAATGTGTTTGGAATGTGCGGCGGAGAGCCCAGGGTGGGATGTGACACGCGCTGAATGTGATTGATTGTGTTGTTATTGCTAAGGACTCTCTTCCGGCTGCCTCCGGGACCCTTTTCGATCCATCCACTGTCTGTTTGTACTGCTGCTCATAAATTTTACAGCCCGTGCCGAAACCTACTGGGAACTTAAACAATTGCTTTATTGATGAATTTCGCTCATACGCGGTGGAGCGCCATGCCAGGCGCGCTGCTTTACACCAGGGCAGGAGGAATATTGCTGAGCCTTTTTAAAAACATTCATCTTAATAAGATTGTCGCTGGGTGGTTTCATAGATGGCGACGGGCCTTCGAATCATTTTCTCATTATTGTTTTTCTTGTATGAATGCAGATCTCCCGCTTTTCCAGTGCTTATTTGGTTATAATGGTCCTGGGATTCCAAGGGGGGGGGTGGGGTGGCAAAAAAGAAAATGGGGCAAAGAGGCTAAACTGATTACAATTACGCAATCCCCCCCACAGCACACAATGATTATGTATTCGATAGCCACAGTTGATAAGAAACGATCATTATTTTACAGATTATGATATCAAGAACGCTTTTAGTGGAACACCCCCGATGTGAATTAGCCTAATAACAACTTTTAACTACAAACGCGAAGGAAAAAAAAGGACACCGCCCGGCCATTTTCCACTCAGTGACTCTACGCATTTAAGGGTTTTTAAAAATGCAGCATCAGTGGCTCACGCAGCTTAGCTCTAATTGTAAATGTTTAACGTTGCTGGAGCCGGAGCCCCGTGTTCTAATCTGATGTGGAGAGAGTCCGAGTCTGAGGATATTTTTAGGGCCAGGTAGCCAGTCAGGGGATATAAGACTGGTGCACGTAGTATTAGTGTTATTAGACGTGTGCTACTAACCTATTTAGACGTGAGCTGGAGGACTCGTGTCATTAAAGTGAGCATCTTTACATGGACACGGATCATGGCCGGCTGCAGCCCCCTCTTCAAATCTGGGCATCTGTGTGTCTCTGCTTCTTTTTAGTGAATAAATATTGCAAGGAAACATGTTTAATTCCTGCCCAGATCAGCTGCAGGTTCCCGGTGAGTCAACTGGGGATTGGGGAAATAGAGTGTTGAAATATTTATCTGCGTGTTGCATATTCAGCTGAGGGTCCTTTGTGCATGCGCATGTGATCTTTCACAACACGTTCACAAATTAAATATTTATCACGTTTAAATAAAAAGGCCAGCGTCGCGTCACGCCGCGCGGGAGCGTGTGCGCCCGAGTGCATGACAAGGGTAGCGAGTTCTGTGTTATCGGGGTGGTTGGTGTGAAGTCCCAAAAGGTGGGGGCGTACTGAGCCTGTCAGGATGAAGATATGAGTCTCACCTCCCTATCTGCTCTTTCACAGAGACTGGAATCAGCCCTGGCTTAACCAGTGCACGGCAGCTCCAGAGTGGGCTGCTGTAGCGGGGTTGGGGGGGGGGGGCAGGGTCTGAGCTGATGCTGCTGTACACAGCTGCTCTCACAAGCTGATACAAATGGCACCAAATCTACAAAGTCTTTAAAAAGGTACGTTTTACTCGACATCCACTACTTTGCATTTAAGCTCTACTTTACATGCGCGGTTCCACTGCGGGAGTTCTGGTCGACCCGGAGGTCAGGAACGTTACAGGAACCGCTGCTCCCACTTGGCCCTCTGGGCCACTGCGGTGTGGGAGCCCTTGGCGATGTCACCCAGGTTGCCCCATTTCTGGATCTCTTCGTTGCCCGCTCTCACCGTTGGTCTGTTTGTGGGACATTGCTGCTGTTTTCAGTGCCACCTGCTAGGCTAGGCTAGGCTAGGCTAGGCTAGGCTAGGCTAATGCTCCTCTCTTTTTTCCTAGTAAAGCTCAACCCTCTGTCGGAAGAATGTCGGTTTGTGTGTTCTAACGAAGATGCTTTTGGTTTCAACACAAGGACGCATTCATATATACGGTAAACACAAGATTCACTGATTAACAATAATGAAACAATCACCATGGTAACAATGATGCACGGGGAGTTTGGGCAGTAGTTTGCCGCCAGTTTAAAAGCCCATTTGTAATTTTACCAGCAGCTTGCAGGAACGCTTGCCTGTTGAGTCCGAATCCTCTCTGACTTTGTGCACATTGGTGTCAGAGTGTGACGCTACCTTCAAAAGGGTAAAAGCATTCGTTTGGCTTTTCATGGCTGCTGGGTTGAATTTGAAGCATGTGTCAGAATGTGCTGTGAGGGTTCGGATGCAGCCAGCCGACGTGATTTCCATTCAAATGCTCAGCAGGTGGGGGTTTTACATGTGCTAAAGAAAACCTCATTAACAGCAATTACAAGGTGACTGCTTCTATTGATGAGTGCAGCCGACACGTAGCGCGCAGCAGTTCATGTAAATATTCCCCCCTCCGGGCTTGGATCAGGCTTTGAATTCTGGGTAAATTACATTATTCTTAATGCAACCTAACAAGCACTGTGAAGTCGGATAAACTTTCTTCTTCTATGGAACGGCTTCCTCAGAATGGCCGCTAACAGTTGCGGATCTACATATAAATCATTGTTGACAAGGACATCCTAGTGTGAAGGAAGTAACCTTCAGGGAAATGGAGTATTTAGATCATTAGCGCTGAGAAGTGAAGCCATGGTGAGTTTTACCCACTTCCTTTCTTCTGGACTAATGGTGCTCTGCTTGCCCGCCGACATCTTTTTATTTATCCCTCTGACTCTCGGAGGATGTGTAATGTAGACGTGCACTGCTCTCATCTTTAACTCCTGAATACAGATACGAGAGATTTGCAGCAAAGGCCAAGTTAAGTCCACGCACGATGAATCACATCTGATCTGAGATGTGGAATGGTGCGCTCCATAATTAAAGAATATTAGTTCTTTCATTTCATTACAGTATTTAACTGCCTCCCTCCCAACCACAACACTGGCAGGATCATTGTGATGAAGCAGGAGAACAACTTAAAATATCCCGTCAAGCGCCCGTCTCCATTAAATATTGAGACACCGAGTACTGAGATTTAGTTGGAAGCCTCCACTTCTGCACGAGCCTTCTGCACACCCCTGGAACCATGTTGAGGAACGCGTAGGATGAACTAATGCAGGAGACTGATTCAGGGATAAACTCGTTCAGGTCCTCCGGTGATGGTTGCCCTCAAGGGTTCGGCAGGGAAACAGCTTCCTTCCGACATCGCCGGGTTAAAAGGCAGCGCCTCAGTGTTTGTTGTCCTGTTTGGTTTCCAGGGTTCTGACCTCTGTCCGTCTGGAGCAGCGCAGGTTAAAGCAAAGACCCGTAAAGATGTAAATCTCCAAGAGTTTAACACCTTTACCTGTTATCACTCTGCACAAACAAACAATATGGGGCATATAATGAGGCATTTCATGGCCCGGTTTCTATGACGACCTGTGATTGCAGGACTACACTGGATAATGAAGGGTTGGAATAAAATCTTATGTTTGCCTTTTTAAACTCTTGGCAGTCTTCCACACACTTTAATTATGTTTTGATAATTCAAATGGAATAAATTACCGGTACTTTCTGTAAACACAAACACGAAACCACCAAGCCTTTTTCCCTCTGCCTTTGGTGCTTATTGTCCTCCATGTGGCTTTTAATTTGAGAAATGTGCTGTTTCCAGCATTATCCCGGAGCCCTCTCTTATTGAGATTAATGCTGTTGTGATTGTTATTACCTGGACTGTGAGGAGCAGGTGGGGGAGGAGAGAGCAATTTACTGCCGAGGAGTAAAAACCCGACACCGTTCAACTGTTAACCCCGGCCGTTGACACCCAGCCTGCCCCTTCACGCCAGCCAGCTCCTTTATTTTTAATTCACATTTTCATCTCTGGAACGACCAGGAGAGGCAGGAGGAATAATGACTTAAATCTGCCTTTTTGTCCAGCCAAGTAATACTGGCCTGGATCAGCCAGCTTTGCAGGGAAACCCTCCAAAGTTGCTGTAAAGCCCGACGGATTTTTCTAACTCTCGCTACAACTGGACACCCAAATTGTCCTTTAATTAGACGTTCTCTCAGCGGCTGATGACAAACAAGATCATTTCATGGCCAGTGTTTGGACTCTCAGCTCAGGACGGAGTTCTCTCCCTCCTGAAGCTCCAAATACAACCAGGACAGGCTGAGGTTCCCCAGGTTGCTGTGGGGCCTCTGGGTGAACATGTGTCATCAGAGACACCTTGTGATAGTCACAAAGCTTCATTTTTGACATTAAACCTGTTCCTCACTTGCCCTGACAGCTTCTCTCCTTTTTTGGCGGAGGGATAGATTATTCTCTTCCATGTCGACACCAAACTGAGTGAATGACACGGCCGCTCCGCCGCTGCTTTTCTTGCCAAAGAACAACGAAGCCAGAATGACAGGACCGCGAAAGAAACGACAGGGACGCCTTCATATCCCACCTCAGCCTTCAAAAGCAGGTTTAAAGCAACAAAAAAATAAAAAGAAGGCGCAGCTGTGCACGGCTGCAGCTGCGGAGGATCCAGACCTCACGCACATGAAAACACAGCTGCTTATTGTGTTCGGCGCTGGGGTGAATCACAGCAATTATGCTATCGTGATCCTTCCTTCCTGGCTAAATTGAATGAACGCCTCCACTGGTACGTGCAGCTCTGAGAAGCAGTGTATGAGCATGTGCAGAAAAGGCCACGTGTGATCACTGAGGCGCTCTCAGCCTCGTGCCATACTGCTGCTTCTCCCCGAGAGGTCCGCGTGCCTTTTCAGCATTCACACAGATAAAAGAACCAATTCATAAGAGCTACGGTGGTGATTTGGCTCTTCCGATTCCATTAACATACGACGAGATGGAAAAAAAACTCCCGGTTCAGTTTATCAGATACTTAATTGCCCGCAGAAGTTTGCAGACAGGATTTAGAGCTCACATCCGCACAAACAAAACAAAAAGATTCATGTGAATCGTTGGAATTTAAATGGGCTCCATCACTGAAATAAACAAAATCTGCTTGATGTTGGTCCCACATTTCATTGTTTGAAAGTGTTCGTGAATGGGAGAGCATCATCGTCACCATCAAGCTGATCAGGACTGTTAAATGTCCTCATTTGTGTCTTGAAGAATAAGCAGCAGCATTAGAAAACATTGCTCATTGGAAATGGATGGAATTCACCCATATTTGTCCTTTCCCCTCAATTCCAGACTGAAAACAAACCAAATCTCACAGCGGTGATCACAAAGCTTTAAAGGTTTGTTACCCAACGAGGCGGATAGAGAAAACAACCCATCTAACGCCCCATTCCTGGGAATCTAAGAACAAGCAGAAATACATCACCCCAGTACTATAGCAGCGGAGGCTGAGATCTGTTTAGAGGGGATGAAGGAACGTTGGCAGAAATCCGGACTCCCTCAGCAGCCTTTAAAATCATCTCAGCTTCAGACTGAGTCTCTAGATATTGATGTTTGGCTTCAGTCTTTTATAACAAAGACTTCTCGTGCATCAGTCCAACTTTTTGACACAATGTGTTTGAAATGAGCCAATATGATCCATCCAGGAACTATTTGTCAGGATTTAAGTGATTAAAGCAGAGTGGAGCCTTCAAAAATATGAATATGACTGAAATGAAAGAAGCTAGCAGATGCTGTGAAATGGAATCTATAACTTCTTGTTCATTATGGTGCATTTACTAATTATGAAATCTCAAAACGCCTCCTGGACTGACAGGTAGAATATAGATGGTGCCGGGGGAGTGGAGGAGCAGTAAATAATCATGGGCCTGGCCCTGGGACAGGAAAGGTGGGTGACGTGATAGTTTAGGGTTAGGGTGGTAAGCAACAGGTGGCCAGTGTCGGAGAGGCTCGGAATAACGGGGTGGGCTCAGGAATCCCAGCAACAATGTGCTGATGTGCTGCTGATGCTGGAGGTGGATTTTAGTTGATTTTTTCAACAGCAAGAGAGCAAATCACTGATTTGAATCACAAATCTAATGTTTCGCTGAACGGCTCGATCCTGCAGACGATTCTAAGATGATGAAAGTCCAGCTGAAGCTGATGTTTGTGCTCCATCAAAGATGTGAAGACACAGAGCCAAACGACGACACAAGAGCGTGAATGCAGCTCACTATCATGCAGCCAAATGGGAACTGGTCATCTGAGCACTGGCCACCAGCGCCTGCTGAAGCAGACCAGGCGCCGGTGACCCGTACCAAAGGAAATGGTTTGATAGTCACAAAGAGTTTTCTTTTATTCCGTTGGGTTGAGGTCATGAAGGCAGCCAAGGCTTCAGCCATAATGGACGTTGTTTTCAGTCATGACACAAGCTTCACTTTAATCCAGGAGACATGAATGATGGAAGGACAACATGGAAGGACACCATCAAGTACTTGGAGCCCTGCGAAGGACGCCCCCTTTTTCAATTCAAGTCTTTCTAAACAGATGGAAATTTCTTGAAAATGTTACTTTTGGAGGTTAAGGAGAGGTTTGTATTGAAAATAGTCATAAATTCCCATAAGTCCTACCTCAAGATGTCCTATATCACCGAACATGAATAAAAGAATTACAGCTTCGCTTCGCCATGTGGCCTGTTAACGCACAAAACGCTGCCTTGATAAATCATAAAAAATAACACGCAGACGGAATAAAGTCTCAGAAAAACATTTTATCCCTTCTCATCACCTCTGATTCAAACTTATTGAAGTAACACCCTCTACAAATGAAGCACAAATAACTGATAAAGATCAGAGAAATCTAATAAGAATCCAGAATTAGAAATGCAGCAGTAATATCTCTGAAACACCGTGTGTGTGCAAATATTAGACAGCAAAGTATAATTTCCCCCAAAGTGAATAATAATTAAAGCATTTAGCAGACATTGACAGAAATATGTTTTCCAATTAGTAGTAACAGCCCTCAGCAACTTCTGACATAAAGGCAGGTAGTGGGGGAATGAGATACTTCTGAAATTTATATTAAAAATGGAACATCGGGAACACAAGCCCAGTCATGTGACCTCTGCCGAAGGGGCCACTAGACTTTGACCAATTATTCTATATATGCTTTACAGAGCTGGAAGAGCTCCACTACACCTGCAGCGGAATTAGCGTTTCCTGTTTAGGAAGTGCTCAGATTGTAGCATCCTTTTGTAGGTGTGCTATGATTTCAAAAAGACTGTCTGAGGACTGCCCTCTGCCATCCACTTACACTTAGCATGAAAAACTCCACGGAAGACGAGTTTGGATTTTCTCCTGCACCTCTGCAGGGAAGACAGCAGCTACATGTAACGAGGTCTGTGGGCTTCACCTTGTTTGTTGTGTCTTGTCTCACCTCTGACGCCCTCGTGCTGAAGACCAATCCACATCTCTGGCTTTCCTCTGCAGCAGAGACCCAAAGTGCACCAATAAAACATCCGATGTTATTCTCACCACTGGATGTTTGTTTTTTTTCCACCTGCAACTTCAGATTACTGGCAGTTAGAACAAAGCAGGTTCTGTCGAGCGCCAAGCCTGGAGCTGGAAAAACAAAGCGTACGTTCTCCTGGTCGGAGCTCAACTCCTCACTGGGAAGCACCGAACACCCACAGGTGAACCTGAGCTCGTCTGATCCCCCGATTCCTCCCACCCCTCTGCTCGTGTTGCATCCTTCCACGGACGTGAACCCAAGCTTGAAGACGTAGACGACGCGCACGGCGGCATTAGCACCAGCCTTCGACAATTAGACACGGCAGGATTTTCAGTGGGGTCAGATGAGTCAGAATCCTGCGCACGCTCATTTTTTTCATCCAGAGCTTTGCCTTTATCGCTTTGCCAGGATTCATTGTGTTTCCAGCTTGTGCTGCATTCATCAGTCAGGCTTTACATGTGACACCTCTGAAGACCCAAATGTGAGGGTTGGCATTGACTAAGAGCAAATAATCAATAAGAGCTCGTTTATTAGCTGGTCTGAGTTGCAGTTCCACTCATAAAAGGATGGAGATGTCTTCTCTGAAGGTCTAGATTCGTTAAAATGGGCTGTGAAAAGGAACTGAATAAAAGGTATAGAACATTTCAGTCCTTTCAGCAGCCTGTCAGAGGTCAATGTTTCAAAGTTAAAGGAAGCTGACTATTGCATTGAAACGTGCCGTATTGTACGATCACACCGCCTCATTGCCGAGCAGCGTATTCATTTTGCTCATCCATTTTTCCCAGAGATCAGCTCCAGCTTTAAAGCGGCGTTTTGCTTCGGCGGGATTTTCTGCTCTATGAAAGTGATGCGCGTGCTCTCCGAAGCTCCTCATTCTTTTCACCTCCTCGCTAACACATGGAGCGGGGTGGATAATACACTGTGTTCTCAGCTGACCTTGAAAAGCCTTATTTTTACACATAAACCCCGGCACCCCAACAGCCAATCAGCTGCCAAATACCCTTGATTAATAGCGTTTCACCTCCTCCGTATTTCTCATCAGGCTCTTAGGAAACTCCCCGGAGTTCTCCTCTGCCCAGAAACATTAAATATTCATCTCTCCATCATTTCAATATTTAACTCAATCAAATGGTAGCAGCAGATAAAACTAACAGTAATTATCTATGCAGCGGTGGGGCGGTTTATTTAGTGTCATGAGTGACAGCTGGGAAGGACGCTGAATGCCGGGGGAATGTCTAATGCCCCCCCCCCCCCCCTCTTGTTTTGCCACTTTTCCTTCCCTTTCTCCAGTTTTTCAAAGCTTCCTTTAACTTAAAAGAGAAGCGATGACACGTCCTAAGAAGAGTTTTGGAAGTGCAACATCCACTTTTGGAGGAAAATAAAAAACCAACCCCCCCAACAGACCCATTCACAGCCAGTGTCTTCCCTCAGACGGACAGAATGAGATAACACAGCTCGCCGTTCCTCTTTAGATGTTTAGATATGCAGATAGTGAATGTCACATTTTTGATTTTGGTCTGCCACTTGAATGCAAATGACATTATATCATTGGGAACGGGAGCTGGAGCTGCTGCAGTAAAGCCGCTGAGAAGATTAGAGTCCCCCTCACTGAAAAGTTCTATTTGCCTATTTTGCTAATTGACCATGAAAGTAATAAACTACTCAATGCAAATTGTTTTTCTCCCGGAATATTTGAACCGTGGTTCCTCCTGCTTGAAACTGCAGGGCCACTGCGCACCATGTTGAGTACTTCTAGGGTCAGAAAGCTAAAATAATCATGTTTTTATGGTGCATCGTCCTCTTCGACTGTTTGTTTGTTCACTTAGCTGTAAGAAATTTCCACAAATTCTGACGTGGCTCCACTTTCAAGGCTTTAATTTAATAGAAGACAAACAGATTCAAATATACTTTTGAGTATAGCTGTATTTGTATTCATTTCATTCCTCTATTGGCAACACCCCTCTTTCCATTAAATATTATTGGATGCAGTGGTGGTGGTGGTGGTGGGGGGGGGGGGGGGGGGATACCTGACAATCCCAACAAATTCTTTGATGCTTGAATGAGAAGCAGGTTGGAAATTGGCCCATGGTCACCAGTAGAGGCTGCCAAATCTGACACGCTGATGCATGTGTGTCACCAATATTGTGATTCATTTGCGTCAACGTGATGTCATTTTCTTCTTCACCTATCATGTTTAGTGCATATTCTTCCATATTCTTCCTTCTCTACTGTGAAAACGGCGTCGGGTTAAATTCAGACGGCGAAATCTCACTGGATTCCGAGTTACTAGCGCGTAGAAATCGTCTGTGAGACTGTGGCAGGAGTGAAAGCACGTTGGAACACTTAAACTGAGCAGGTAACCTCAGATTCATCTGCAAAACTCCTGCAAATGCAATAAAGTGTAAATATGTGTAAAAATGAAAACAGACACAATCACATCCGCGTCCACAATCCTTTTCATTCCAAGATTTGGGAAAAAAAGGAAAATCTGTGTTATTTGCTCCTCTTCCCTCTTAAATGTGGTGACATTGAATGCGGAGTCACTTGGGCAGAGAGAACGGCGGGTGCCCATAGGCTGGTGGCGCATCGCCGTGCTGGATGGGTGTTTTCACGCGTCACCAGTGGGCGCCTCTTCCTGCGCACAAAGAGAGCGCAGCCCGGGGATGCGCACAATGTGAGGCTCCGCTCAGAGGCACCGCTGTCCTCCTCTGCGCCTTGCCAGCATCTTGTGGAGTGTAATACGAGGAGCTAGCAGATCTCCGACACGGAGGCGTGCGTCCTCCTCACGCCGCAAACTCACTGTAAGTGTGGAATTATACGATTGCTGAGACCCATCTCTGAAGCCCGAGAGAGACGGAGCAGGATTGAAACTGCATGAGCAGAGAGCGACCCGTCCGATTTGGCTGCTGGGAGCGCAAGAGTTGCCGCGAGAGGAGCCTGAAATAGATCCAACATCCAACCGATACTGGAATTACATTCAAGGCAGTTTAATGAAGAGGAAAAAATCCCACCGCACAAGTAAGTGAATGAGTGGTGATTCGCACCGTTTCCTGTTTTCTCCCAACATGAAAGGGAATGACATTAAGTTTTTCTTAATATAAAAAGTTAATCCGTTTAAAAATCTCTCATTTCCAAGAGTCTAAAAATCCGAGAGCAGAGGTGGTGGTCACAAAGCACATGTGTGCGTGGTGCTGATGCTTGCGTTTTTAGACCAGCCTCGAATGCTTCGCACGGTCGTGCTGGGATTTCTGCTGCTGGGGCTCATTGCCTTAATCGAGGACAAAGTCCATATGGTGCTGCTCTGCTCAGTCACATCAGGACGGTCCCCTCTCCGCGTTAACTAGTTTACCACGGTGCTTTTGGTCCCCGTCGAGGACTCTGTAGTTTAGACTCAAGTAGAGAAAAATCAGGCGTCTGAAATAATGTTGGAGGGCATTTGATATTTAATAGATCTGCTCCCGTTTACTGAGGAAAGCAAATGTTTTCCAGCAGTGTTGTTTTTCCCAGCGGTGCTGCAAGGACGTCCACAACCGTGAGAGGAACTCCTGGACTCACCCTGCTCCATCTTCAAAGGATCATTCTGCAGGAATAGTAAACATTCCCTGCCCGCTTCATCTTTATTCATGGGCCTTTTACACATATCTGAGCACTGACCAAATGAGAGGTGAGACGTGTCTCTGAAGCCACGCCGTGAATTATTTCCTAACACGACATCCAACACACAGAGGTTTGAATAAAAGAAAATTAAAAAAAACAACCTTTGATTGAACCGGGGCGGCTTTCTCAACACGCAGCCATTTAGGACCTCAGCAAGGCTGTGAAATAGATTGAACAGCATAAAGAAACATGTGCAGAGCCGCTCGAGTGTCCCCGTCTCTGACCTATAAGTCATGTTGGAGGCTGAATCTGGGATGAGGGTCTGCAAGGCTGATGATGGGCTTCAGAAATGGATCACTGCTTCCTCTTCTTTTAAGTGCACTTACTCCCGTACACCCCCCCCCCCCCCTTCCGCGTGAGGCAGCGGCTGAGGGCTGCAGCCGTGCTTAACATTGAAGACAGCCACTGGGGGCATCTCGCCGGCGTCCAAGGACCCAGCCTTTCTTTGTCCTACGCCGATCTCTATTGTTTGCTCCACATCCAGAGCACATGTGTCATGTTTACTGTGGTAAACAGGCATCTGAGATGCAACAGACAAGAAACTCGATGGCGGTTCTGAAACTGACAGATTCGATTTTAGGAAAATCGCACATGCTCAAATCTGACGTCACAGTAATAGGAATGCCCGACGCATCAGCCGTGCACCTGCCGTCTCGGCTCTTTTTCTTCTTTAAAGCCCCCCGACTGACTGAAATGATGCGAAGGCAAAGTCTCGGGGGGGGGAAATGGGCCTTTATTCGGGGATGCTAATGCAGCAGCTGCTCAGCTCAGGCTGGGGACGACAATATGAGATACAGTTTCATCTGAGATCCCACAGTTTGTCGTGAGACTCGTCACTCATTCACCTGAGTTTTCATGCAGGAGCTGCGCTACAGTCAAAGTCAGCAGTCCCTCTTTCGTTTGGAAGGTTCTGTTCTGTCCGGGCCCGGAGGTGTCGGAGCGCCGCGAGGTTCTGCCTCCCGAGCTCATCTCCTCTGTGTGTGTTTGCCGTCTTTGTTGGATAATGTAAAGCAAAGAGAGGCAGAGTCCCGCGCAGCCAGGGGAAGTGGAGCGGCATCAGCCTGCTGTTGATCGTGGCTCCTCCCTTCATTTGCAACAGCGCGCAGCAGCTGTGGATTCAGATGGAGGCCGTCCCTGGTGGCTGATCCTGGTCTCCCCGCTTGTCTCCCTCTTATAATTGAGAGCACGGCAGAAAAAAAGACAATAACTTAATGGAAATGAATGTAGCGGTGGTTATAGCGAGTCGTGGGTTTGTTGGACTTAAAGAATGTGTTTTTGCGTGGCGTGATCCCTCCGGATCCGCCTGCTCTGTATATCGCCAGTGATCTGGACTTTGAGCTTTGAAGCCCCCTCTTCCCTTCCTTATTACATTCTTTTGCAATTATGTTGCCCTCATGGGGGAACTGGATGCCTTTAACCACCTCTCCTATCAATTATGTGCCAAACAACAGCCCCACTAACCAAGAAGCCATCTCATTTACTCTGGAATGCATTTAGCCAACGACTTCCATTAGGTTTAGATTCTGTGGAGGTGAGCGGCCGACGCCTCATTACCTTTGGCCGAGCAATCTTTTCCTCATCATTTCGGTAGAGGAGAGAAAAGTAAATGCTGTCAACTTTGTCACCGCCATCTTGGAAATGTTCCTTCGTTTCTTCAGGCTCTTTTCATGTTTCCATATTATTGAAGGTTTGCTTAAAATTCTGGTGCAGCCGTGTGATTGGAAGTTTTCATGGAAGATGAAAACGGGGCAAAATGGCACAAATGAGACATATTAGGCTTTTTAATGAGCCGTTAAATTAGAAACACGTTAACCAAAAAGATGCTGGAATCGAGTGAATCGAAGGACATGTTTTGCGGGCTCCAGGATTTAGCGGTGCTCGTTTACACGTCTCCATGGCAGCGTAGCACCGACTCACAAAAATTCCTTTTGAAGACGTTTCACTCTCAGGATGGTGAAAAGTTGCCGATTGATGTGTTTGGATAAAGAGGTTGGACTCTTGCTGAATTACCGCGCTCCCAGCAGGCTTTTTTTTTTGGCTTGAACTGTGTAATCCAATGTGAAGGCTTTTTAGAGTGGCAAAACTCAACCCAAATTTTCAAGGACACCAGGAAATCCACTCTGAATCTCGCTGTGTTTGCAGTTGGGCCAGATGAGGGACAATTACTGGCACTGGGGCAGTTGAGCTACGCCAACAGTAGCACTTAGGTTATGACCAGATAAATGAGATCATCTGAACCACCAGAAAGAAAAATTGTGTCACGGAACACCACGGCGCTCCTCCTTCAGATTAGAGTACCGCTATTATTCGTGTCCACGGCCACAATCTGACAACCACAAGTTGGTGAAACAATGACGAGTTAGTTTTTAGGTCTGTTACGAAAGATAGCCTCAGGGTTAATCCACATAACAGGGTTGTGTTGTTAGCATTGGTGGAATTCTTAATCCAGAGAGGCATATCACTTTCCACTTACTGTGATGTAGGTCAGAGCTTGAGCAAAGCCCCCAGTTCCACTAATACTACAATTACAGCCCTCAGACTCTCCATTCCACCTCCTTCCTTTTAAATAGCCATTTAGGTCATAGATCAATGGCAAGATATCAATATCTGATGTATCATTTCATAGATAACAGGCCTTTGCTTGGAGGTCAGAGGTAGCAGATTTATTAGTTGGAAATATTATGGAGGATTCATTTGAGAAAACGGTAGAATTCTTATGCCATCAAGACTTGGGCTGTTCCATACAGTCTTGACCGTAACATTCCATTTATAGCATCAAAATTGATTTTTCTCATCAAGAGAGCAGTAAAATCTCCTAAATTTGGTCAAATATAATATAGAGGCTGAATTTCAGCATTTCAGTCTTACGGTTTGAAAAGGAGTAGAAAGAATGTTGAAACGGCCCTTAGACGGATAAAAATAAGGTTCTCACACACAAGGTCTCACTTCAGTGGAGAAGGACAATAACAGGCTGCAGTTTAGGTGGAACACCTACGTCTGGAGGGTGGAGACAGCGTTTGGATGGGGACAACAGTCGGCCGTTGCCCCAGCAACACGCGCAAAGCTGCTGGAACATCATCCGAATCATCTTCTGGCGATGGTCCGAGCTGCAGAGAACCTGCTCATCTTCTGACTCCACCAGGGTTGGTTCATAGATGTGCTGTCAGATAGACAGCCAGAGGTTCCATAAAAAAGAGGAAAAAGCTGTTTTCTCTTTTTTCCAGCCCTTCTGATTTGTACTGAAACTGTCTCGTTGCTGCCGGTCTAGAGCGAAACCCTAATCAAGTCCAAATTAACCATTTCTTTTAAAAAATGTGGCTGCAAATCATGTCTAAACAGACAAGTGCTGCGGTTTTAAATAATTGGTGTCCTTGGTTAATAATACTGGACGTCCTCCTCAGTACTTACATCCCATTAGAAGTAAGTCGTAACATCCATCCCTGCTGCGTAGGTTTTTTGATGCAAAGAAAAAAAGCGTTGTATATTTTCTGTTGATCTGAGGAAGCGCGGTACATATAGGAACCTTGCTTCCATTCAGCCTGCTGCCAAAGCCGTTGTTAACCGCTGCATTTGGTGGAGCGCTGCGCCCCGGTCTGCCAGCTCCCATTAACAGTGAAATCTGGAGAGAAAAGTATGTTTTGAGCTCCATCATTTCCCTCCTTACTTCCTCTTTAAGGGGGCAGAATGGAGCTTGTTAGGAGAGATGAAAAATGCAGCGCAGATGAAAACAGGCTCATTTAGCGGCTGTTTCTTCTCCTGCACCACCTGAAAATCACACTGGCACCTTTTATCCTGAGGGGTTCCTTTGTTGCAGAACCCCCATCACCATGCAGCCTCTTAATTCCTCAAGATTCATTCTCCTTTCATTTCCCATAACTCCAGAATAGTCGCGAGCATTACCTTTAGCAGCGCCGCGTACTTTAGCCGGCTGCTTTTTATTCCTGCTGAGTGTTTACTGTATTTGCATCCAAATGTCACATTTTAATCACATCCATAATTATTTTCCCTTCAGATTGAAAGTCTTGTATACAAGTGGGAGCAATCCATTCACATGCAATTGGATGAGAGACTTATTAGCCTTCGGCAACTAAAGATGATGTCACCATGGAAACAAATTGTTCTGCTATCAATCACCGGATGCCTTGCAGGTAAGATACTTGAACTGGGATTATATTGGTGTCTCAGTGAATACATTGTCACAGTTGATGTCACGACATCATCTCTCCTGTCTCTGTCATGTATATTTATTAATAATCAGACTAAATACGCTGCTGCTCATTCTTACCCGAGCCTGAACGCGGCCTCCCACCATCGTGTCCTTCAAGACTGCCAATTTGCAGCGCCGCAAAGGGCAACTGGGATTCTGTTCTTGTTTACGGCCCGTCCAGATCATTATCAGAATCCATGCAAAGAATTCAGCCCTGCAGTTTAGCAGCAGCTACTTGCCCCTCTGTCTCCTCCTGCCCTTGTGTGGCCACCTGGGATTGGCGCTTCAGGAGTGCAGATGCTCCACCCGAATGTCAACCCTTGTTTAAATGACATTGTAAATCTCGATGAATGTTATTCAAATTGGCTCGCAGGCGATTCACCCCCAGCACTCGAGGGAGAGCGACCCAGGCAGACTCACCTTCCTCGTGGCCGACGCCTATAGGTGCTACTTCTTATTCAGCGTTGTGATCATACTCTTAGAAGCCCTCGAAAATCACTACAGGCTGATAACGACCATTGTGACTGTCGCAGAAGTGGCGTCTGGCCTTGTCATCGAGGACGTGCACAGGCGGCTCTTTGTTCTTTGAGTCTGTCAAAAGAAAAAAAGAAGCCAAAGTCAAAGAAAAACACGACCATAAACTTCGCTGCAACGCATTGTGTTTTCACTGAATTGGAGTCTATTTTTACCGTTAGATTACAAGACAAAATAACGTTTTAACCCAGTTCACAGGAGCAGCACTCCACCTGTTCGCTATTTCTGGTTCTTCTCACGTCATTTATCCATCTGTCATACATTTTGATTACTTTGCAAATGATTACCTCCTACAAAGTGCTAGCCACACGCTGCAGTCTGCTAGCAGTAGGATGTTAATTAGGTCGTGGCAGATGAGTCCAGCCTTATGGCCTCAATTAACCACTGCATGTATAATATGGCATGGAGATTCAGAAAAATCAATCTTTGCTGTATTTATCAAAGAAATGACCCAACAGGGAGCGTTTAAAGCCCTCCCCTCTGCACATCCTAATATTTAGGTAATAAAAGATTTGTTACATACCTGCAGCATTTTTTAATACTCTTGAAGCGTCAAAAGGGACCTTTGAATCGTGTACATTTTTTATTGTCTTGGATGGTAATAAAATATATATAGATGATGAAGAGCCTCGTGAAAAAATACGTGCGACGGTCACATTAAGGTGCAGTTACACGCACAGTGGAAATATAACGTATCAGCAACATCAGGAAACGCATCATCAGGCTAAGTGGAGCAGCAGCAAAGTGTGCGTGCGAACGTGCACGCACGCGCGCACTCACAGTGATCTTGGGGACCATCCAAAGGTACTTTTGTGCTGGGTGCTGTTTGCGGGGGAGCTTTGTTCAGAGCAGCTGATGGAATGCTTGAAACAGCCGTGTACACAGGCGGGACGTTACCAGAGCTCAGCGAGACGAAGCACTTTTTTCACTGTCGGTGCTTCGGTACAATTTTTCCAGGTTTACTCAAAGAGGCACTTTCCTGACTTGTATTACTCTCAATGCTCTCCCCCCCCCCCCCAGCCTGCACAGAGGATGTCATATTTCAAGGGCCGAGATGGAAGACTGAGCCAAGTGACCTCATTTTGTCGATCAACACGCCGGACCAGCGCGCGACCATCACGTGCGAGGCAGAAGGAAGTCCTCCTCCACAGTATAGGTAAATTACCACATCAAAGTTGTGTTACCCACGAGTCTCGGCTCTTCCGTCTACCCCCTTTGAACGTGCTGCGTACTAAGAAGCTGTTGCTGCCTAATTGCTTGTGAATCTTTAGTGCTGCTTTCATGGCAATCAAAGAGGTTATTGATAGTGCTGATTGCCATTGATTTGTCATAGAGCGCTTTCGGAGCATAAACGTTGGACAGAGATTAGGTGCCATCCGGGTAAAAGGCAGGCTTCAAAGTGTGGCTGCCTAATGGAGCATCCAGTTCTAATTGAAGGGGGCTTATCTATTTCCAGCCTGAGCTGTGATGTAGGTTGATGTGGCTGATGAATATGCCAACACCTCAGAGATGCAGTTAACTTCATTAATGCTCCGATTAATGCTGCACGGCTAAAGTTGATGGTTGCATTATGCAGCGTGGCTTAGGAAATCATTATTGGGGGGAAAAGAAGAGTCCTGTGAATCATTTGCTCCACAGATCCATTAATGTCTCCCAAATCTGCCCCATGGTGCAGAGAGCTGCCTGAATAGTTGCCTGCATCGCTCCTATTGTGGTAGATTGCCTTTCAGAGCTTGGTCAGCAGCATGTAGACACGCAGCAGGCAGGGGCAGGCAGGGGGGAGGCAATAACCTTGTGAGTGACATTCTGTTAAATGCCTACATTTCCTATAATGCATTTTAGATGAAAACATGGTCTAGACACAGCAGCAGCGGCGGGGGTGTCATTACCCCCGCTGCAGAAGCCGAGCTGTCCCAGGATGCAGCTCAAACCATCGCTGGCATCCTCTCACCTGCAGCCTGATACTTCCTGACATTTGCTGGTGTTGGGAAAAGGTGTTTTTTTTTTTTTTCCCGGTGGTTTGTGATGTTGAATAATGTGTGAAGGCCGTTTTGCTCAGGATGAGCTGTAACTTTGCTTTGCTCGAGCAGACGCGCCGAGCAAAGATGAGTGAAACGTTGAAGCGGCTCCAATCAAAATTTAACGTGAACAATGAATCAAAGCGCGTGACGTGACAAAGGTCACTCCTGATGGAGTCGGGACGCTGTCGGGACGTTTCAGCACCACGGGCTCCATCGTTCTTCTTTTTTTTTTGGTCTTTTCCAGCTGTTTGGATGCAAGATTTATGGTGGAGTGTAATTCCATTCCTAATGTCTGGATTAGCTTCAGGAAAATGTTCCAACGTCACATTTCCCAAAACCTCAGCCAGGACAAGATGGTTCCTGTTTTTGGAATATTTATTTTTAGATTTATGAACGCTATTCAGTACAGCCTCATGAACTAAAGTATTCTTGACAGAATTCCATTAAAATTGTAGCAAATTAATGAAGACGTCTATGCTGCATGATTGTGATGTCTTAAAAATCTTGATTTGGCCGCTGTATTACCGTGGAAGGCTACTTTACCTCGGAAGACGCAGCGTGCGAAAGGGAACCCAGCTCCCCATACAGCTGAGGAGCCTCGTGGAGTTGAACCACAGCAGATCTCCAGATGCTGCAGATGCCGAGCACTTGAAGGCAAAGTGACCAGTTGCCGCCTGGAATCTGTGGCAAAGACATCAGAGGAAATGTCGCCGCGAGGCTAAAGTGAAAATCAAAGCCGAGATTCCACAAATAAATAATAAAAATAAGGCTAAAATAGTGCCACTCTTCAGCAGTAAACTGTCTGTTAACTGCTGCTTGTTTCCAATGGATAACCAGGGTCGGGGGGTCGTTGGAGCATATCCCAGCACGGACAGGTCGCCAGACTATCACACACACCATTAACTCACACACTTATAGAGGCAATTCAGAGGCTAATCAAGCTAATGTGCATGTCTTGGTGAGAGTCATAATGTTTTTGGACTGTGGGCACTAACTGACAGGCACGGAGCCAGTTGGTGTGGCCCCTCTCACTTATTGGAGCTGCAGTAAATCAGCTCTTTTGCTATATTGAATCTCTAAGTTTATTTTTGCCGGGTGAAATAGCTGCGCTCCACTTCTGAAAGCTGGTCAGCTTGGTTATAAATAAAAAAATATATACGTCTGAAGTTTCAAACGGAGGTTTGAGTGAGTAAACTCACCGCTGCGGATTGACACTTCCAGTAATGCTTTTAAAGACACTCTCCTCTTCCTCTTAATTTTACTTTGAGGAGAGGGTCTTTTTTTAAGCTTTATTTAGGTTTCGTCACATCTGCCGACACTGACTGCCCCTGACTTGTTTCCCCTCAAGCAACGACGGGCCTGTTTTGTCATGATGACAAAGCAGCGAGCATAAATTCTTATCAATTTATTTCACACATTGACACTAAAGTCGTACCTCAAGATGTTCCGACATCTGAGGCAGGGAAAAAAAGACCTTTAAGGAAGCGCTTGTGCTGACTTTCACCACTGCAGACAGTGATTAGCTATGGCAACTGGGGCCTTTTTACTTTCTGAGTTGCTCACTTGATTTTCTTGGTTACTGTTGCAATTAAGAAGGAATTATCTATTTGGTTTCCACTGACTTCGACCGTGCGACTTCTCATGCATTTGTTTGCATTAGCTTGTCAATTAGCCTGTTTTCCCTTACATTTTATGATGATATACGTAAAACAGAGCGCAAGGCCACAGGTCTGTCTTCAAAACAGCATCTTTGAGCACCTTTTTGCATCCGCTCATCCATCGTCACACCCAAAATTGTCTTTGCGCCCTGAGCTTCGGCGCGTTAGCTTCATCTCGTCTCATTTTGTTCCCACCACCTTTCTCTGCTCCACTTCACCCACTCGGGGACACGGTGGATGTACAAAAGGCAGCCGTGACAGTTGTTCAGTTGACAAATGGTTGAGTGCAGCGTCGGAGCACACTCCAGCGCCCCGGGAGCTGTTTTTATGAATACACCTGTCACTGTGTTTACTATGAATCTGCCGCAACAGCGGATCAAGGGCACGCCAGTGATTGGAAAGCGGGAACAAATAGTTACCGTGGCTGGTGTCCGTCATCATGCTAATGTAGCTTCAGGCACATGCAATTTGCGACGGAACGGAGACATGGGAAAGTCATTAACAGATACCAGGAAGTGGTGGCATATATGGTGGGAGGGTGTGTGTGTGTGTGTGTGTGGGTGGGGGGCACAATATCGGGCTCATTTATGGATTGAAAATAACACTTTAGAAATAGTTTGCTTACATTTGCGTTGAAGGCCAAGTGAGCCCGTTGTACGAACAGACAGCACCACTCAAAAATTATGAGTGTTTCAGCGGTTGAAATTCCATTAGCGGCTCTCAACTGTGAGTGTGTGTGAGTGTGTGTGTGTGTGTGTGTGTGTGTGTGTGTGTGGTCTGTGTGGTCACTGCCGACTCTCTGTGGGTGTCTGGCCTGGAGGAGGGCCAGGTGAGCCAGCGCCGCAGAACACTCCCCAGTTTATTTGATGAGGAGACCTCATGCAAAATTGATGTGGACCTCAAGGTCACGGGGAGTTCATTGCGAGCGTGCTCGGATCATCTCCCGCCCGCAGCGCGCCGCAGTGCACTTCCAGGTCTGTGAGACAATACCGTAAGCTCCCCTTCAGCTAATATGGTGGCGGAATTCAATATGATCGAGCTGCAACCAGGACCTCCGCTCGGGCCCTTCACCTCTCTGGGTTGACTATTGAAGTTGGTATTTGAATAACAAGTGAGGAAGAAGCGTGTGCTGTGATGCGTTGGACAAGGCTGACAGCACTTATTGATTATTGTTTTTCTTTTAGCCCTATTAACAACTAGTCTAATCTACAGTAATGACGCTGTTATAACACGAGCCCATTCATTAACCTCCAGTAATCTGTTCATTATTATGACAGCTCGTCCCACATTATTTTGAAAAACCAAAAACCCTGTGAAGGCGGGGCCTGCTGTGGTCACGCCTGTCACGTCGTACGGCATCAGAGGCCATCTGAGACGTTGGTGCAGTCGGCTGTCCCCTGGGCTCGGCGTGGGATCAGTCCATTTCCCTCTCCCGGGGTTCAATCATCCCGGGTGGCAGGAGTCTAACTAGCTTCCTATCCTTTTCCATTTAACCTCCTCCCCTCTTTCACATACAATAATCCAGCCGTGGGCTCCAATAGAGAAGGAAAGGGAGTGGGGACAGTGCAAATAAGGACCGCAGCACGATGGCCGATTACGATGAAAATATCCAGTCAGAGCATTTTTTCGTAAAACGTGTTAAACCTGTGGTGACGGAGCAGTGATGTAATGATAATTGGAGGGGTGGGGGGGGGGGCTGCAGAACGCTGTGTGATGGCTACAGGATTAAAAACAGCTTTGTCTTTGTCTCTGCACGGAGCGCCTTTAAGACTGCATGAGGCATCACTGGAACTGCCTGTTAGTTTGCCCGGGAGGAAAAATATAGTTATTGATTTTTTTCCCTGCTTATCTTTGGAATTGCCATTTCACAGGTCTGTCACCGATGCAGAATAACACACAGCATCGCCATCATTCTTAGTTTCTCCCACCCTGGAAGCAAGATCTTCTTCTTTTTTAATGCTAATAATTCTCATGATCTTTTCCATCCACAGCCAGAACGAATCTTTTGTTTGGTCTTAATCTCATTTCTTCCCTCCTCCTCCTCGGTCCACAGCTTGTAGCCTGTCGTTCTGCTGTCTGATTCACAAAGCCCCATCACCCCATGCCCCCCCCCCCCCCCACCCGTCCACGGCCATCATGCCCCTCCACCACGATAAGGTCAATGTTCAGGCTGTAGATGGTAGATGTGAACATCTCAAATCAGCATTCGGATCAACACTATCAAGAGATTAATTGTGATTAATTGTTGATGCTTCTGGACCCGTCAAGCCCGGCAGAAAAACTGTGACCTCTAACCCAAAATGGTAACCATAGAGACAGGATTAGAGGTATTACATCCTGATTATATGTGATCTACTGTAGACAGGATACACTTGGATCCAGTTAGGTTGTTTTGACTCAGAAGTCAAAATTGATTTTAGTGTTTAGAGTAAATGAATTAACAACATTTAATGCACGTGCATTTACACAAGTAGACGAGACCTAAAGTCCACGCAGAGCTTTGGATCTGATGGGAATAATAAGGGAGGGAATGCAGTGAGGTGAGGAGATTTCCGTCTATTTGACAGACATGAAGCACATGAATGTTCTTTCCTCCTCACAAACCTTTTAGAGAAAAGCTCAGCCTTGAATTGTGACTCATCGGGCACTTTTGCAGCCTAACGTCACATTGTTGCATCTCACTCATGTTTAAGCTTAGCAAACCCAGCCTATGGCAACGCTCCTGTTATTCACTTTGGTTTTTTAGGCCCTCGCAAGCTGGTTTCAAACATTTGGGCAGACAAAAGCAGCTCCGGTGGAGCTCTTAGCGTAGACGCAATAGCAGAAATTGGAGTTTTGCCCTTGTCTCCGTCGTGGCGAAGCCGCTCCGTCAACCACCGGATATCCAGAGCTGATCTGAAGGGGAGCAGCGCACGTTAGACTTTCAGGCGCTCTTCATCAGCGCAGCAGTGATGCAGCAGGCTGACCGCGCTCTCTCTGGGTGCTTTTAAAGGTTACCTTGTCTTTCTTTATCACCCCAAAAAAACAGCCTCTTCAGTAAAAACCAATCTAGAGACGAGCTAAAACCCACCACATCGGATGTGTTGGACTTTAGAGTCACGGTTCTGCTGTCCTCCACAGAACCTGCTGTCACATTCAGATTCCTCTCTTAATAACACATGAGCAACTCTTATTACGCACCTTTTGTCCTCTCAGCATGATGTGAGTAGAGCGATCGAATCGATACCTGTGATAAACACTCTGAGCGCGCGTCTCCGGGGGTCCGAGCCACTGATTGTGTTTGCGTTTCTCCAGATGGTCACTAAACGGAACAGTCATTGATCCTGGGAATGACTACCGGCGTCACATGTCTGGGGGCAGCCTGATCATTAGCGACCTGGACAAGGACCAAGACACCGGGGTCTACCAATGCACAGCCGTCAACACGTGGGGGGCCGTCCTCAGCCGCAGAGCCAGCCTGCGCTTCGCATGTAAGTGATTCCACAAACGCGTCCGTGCGTCCGTCAACTCTGGACGGACGTTATCACAAGCTGGCGTCTAATTCTCCGTGTTTCACACCAGCCCGAGTGATCTGTGGTTGTTGTTGTTGCCCTTTTTTTTCATTTAATATTCCACTTCCTCATTCAGATTGCCCGCAAATAGATTTTCGAGATGAGAAATTGTAATTGAATGAAATGTCACGCGCACACACACACCCCACCCCCACACACACACACACACACACACGCACAGAGAATGGGCGAGGCCTCCAACTGCGCATGAACTCTATTGATTCTCATTTGTGCCTCCAGCTCTGACAGCGGCGATGCTCACCCTCATCCGCCTCATATTTTGAGATCGACTCTTTCAAA